>NW_010267792.1:0-8736 GCF_000690775.1 Eurypyga helias
GCCGGAGCGTATCGCGCCGATGGAGCCGCTCCCGCGGGGAGCGAGGCGAAAGCCATCCCTGTGACGCAGCAAGCGGAGCCTGACGTTTCGATCTGCCGTCGTTTTGGGTTGGTTTCTATGGAAAGAAGGATTTTAGGGGTGCGGGGCGGCGTCGCTGCGGGGCGGCGGACGCTTCGCTGTCGCTCTCCTGCGGCACGGCCTGGGAAGGCGGCAGGGATCTGGTCCATCATCCTGCAGCATCCGGCGGATGGCTGCCCCACGCTGCCGTGTCGGAAGGGAAACGTTACGTTTGTCTTTAACAACCCCGTTACCCGGCTGCGTCGGGGGCCGCGGCTGAGCGATGCGGCTTCGCCCGGGAAACGAAGCGCTCCGGCAGGTCTGGAAGGATTTCCTTGGGAAATGCGTCAGGATTGCACCTAAGTTCTTGGATAGGAGCGGCCAGCTCTAAACGGGATCGATGTGTTCCGTGGGATTTCGGGAGCGGTGTTTTCCGGGCCTAAGGCATCAGTTGGTTGCAGGCCGCTTAGGATGCACGTTTCGGTTTGCTTTCGGGAGAAAACGGTCGAGCCCTAATCTGATTAAGGGGTTCCGAGGAATAGATGCCAAATTCATTTGCATTAATGAATTAGCTCTAATAATGCAAGCGCGCTGTGCTCTGGGGGGGAGGAAAGAGGGGAAGCAGGAGCTGGAGCCGAAGGGAAGTGGCCTTGAATATCTAGCGTAGGATGAAAATTCGGGACAGTTTCCTGTGGGTTTCTCGCAGCACTCCAAGGACTTGGCAGGAACGCGTCGGGGTGCTGCCTGCGCAGAACCTGCTTTGCAGCAAACCCCCCGTTTGGAGAGGAGATTTCTAGTCCCAACAGCTTTTTGTAAGCGTCAGTAAATGCTTCGTTCCCTCCCCCCCTTATCGCATCTCCGTGACTGCCCACGGCGTTTAACGGAAAGGGCAGATGCTGCAATGTGGTCGTTTTCCTCCTGGTTTTTTTGGAGTGCTGATAAATTGCAGTCCGTAGGTTCAAAGCGCTGATGAAACCCAAGGGGAGATTTCCCAACTTCACAGGCCGGCTGGGTGCTGTATTTAACCGTCTTTTATCAGTGAGTGTCTGAAAAAGGTGTTGTCTTTGCACCGTGTTTTGTCTCGTAGCGTAGACCTTGTATCCCGGCTGATTATTCCCAAAAAGCATAAACACCTTCCCAGCCTTTCCTAACTGCTGAGCAGCCCTCCGTCTTGGCTGGTAATTAGTGTGCCTTGGCTTGTAGCTCGTTGGCAGTGAGGTGATGGGGTTTGGGGCTGGGGTGGTGCAGTCACTGACCGGAATTCGGTTGTGGACTTCCCCAGGATGGTTGGAGCAGCCAGAGGCGTCTTTGGCAGCGGTAAGGTGGGCGGGCTTTGATTATCGTGCTGGATGAATCATGGAATCGTGGAGTGGTGTAGGATGGGGGGGACCACAAAGCCCACCCAGGCCCACCCCCTGCCACGGGCAGGGACCCCTCCCATAGCCCAGGGTGCCCCCAGCCTCATCCAGCCTGGCCTTGGACACTCCCAGGGATGGGGCCTCCACAGCTTCTCTGGAAACCTGTCCCAGGGCTCCCCACCCTCTGCGGGAAGAATTCCTTCCTGATGTCCCATCTCCCTCTCCCTCTTTCCGTTTAAACCTGTTACCCCTTGTCCTGTCACTCCCTGCCCTTGGGAAAAGCCCCCCCAGCTTTCTTGTAGCCCCCCAGGCACTGGAAGGGGCTCTGAGGTCTCCCCGGAGCTTCCCTTCTCCAGGCTGAACCCCCCAACTCCCCCAGCCTGTCCCCATGGCAGAGGGGCTCCAGCCCTCGGAGCATCTCCGGGGCCTCCGGACTCGCTCCCACAGGCCGATATCCCCCTTCAGACATCTGTCAGGTCAGCGCGGTGTTTGGATCTTCGCACTTTGGACCAAACCGAGTGGTACCAGGATCTGCCTGAGGAACCTACAGTACGAACGCCGATTTTTGGGATGTGTTGGCGGGTTATGCTGTTGGGGAAGCGGTAGTTGCCAGCAGCGATGTTGTTAATTATCGCGTTTCTTCTCTTCGTGAGTTTCAAGAAGGATTTTGGTCTGTGTTTAAGCGTTTTGCTGGGGAATACGGATGGAAACCTGACTGCATTTACTTAAGAAATCATATTTTGGGTTAAACGTACAAGTTGCTGATATGACTCTTTCAAATTCATGAATTCGGTTGCCCGAATATCCGCTCTGGGGCTGGGGGGTGGTTGTGCAACTCCCATCGTGACTGGACTTACACAACAGCGCTGTGACCGGCCCCCGTCGTCGCCCCGTGTCCCTCGGACCGGTTGGCCAACGCTGTCTCTTCCAAACGCTGTCAGTGTTAACAACCGGGGCAAAAGGTGTTTCTGTGTGTTTGGGGAGAGCTTGGCGGGACTTTTCCGTTGGATTGAGCGCTCCGGCATCCTCCTGGGAGCGCGCGGGGTGGCGCCTGCCCGCGTTTCCGCTCCTCTCCCGCCAAACGCGTGCCAGCGTGGGGATTAATTTAAGGTGGTTTTGGTAAAATGACCGATTTCCTTCGCAGCCTGACCCCGAGCCGGGCAAGCCCTCTCTGTTGGCTTCGCCGGGTGCAGCAGCAGCTCCGGGCTGACAGGTTGTTGGTTTTTTTTTATTGAATATATTTGAGTTCCGTGAGCGGGACTTTGCTGGGTTGAGCAAGCAAAACCCCGGGGGCACGTGGTTACCCCTTACCGCAGCACCACTAACGAACCTTTGTGTCCGGGGGGGTTTTCCCTGGCACGACACAGGTATCCGCTCGTGCACTGGTGTCGTTGCGATGGTCCGGTGGCTCCTGGCAGGTGAACGACGCCGGGGAACGGTTCTTCAGATCCGAGCGCAGCGGTGGGTACCGGCGGGGCAAAGCTGGGAGAAGAGCACCAACCAGCCTGCGCCCCACGCGCCCCCCACCTGCCTCCCGGGCTTCCTCTGCCCTCAGGAATGCGTCTTTACACCTCTCAGCAGCCGTTTTAACCGCTTGCTCCGGGCACACGGACTCGCGCCATCCTGCCTTGCTTTTGTCACGTGGGACTTCGCCATCCTTCCACGTCCTGCTGAGGTGGCGGTGGCTGGATTTGGGGACATTTTGTGGCTTTTACAGGGCAGTCTGGAGAAAAAGCGAGTATTTAGGACCTGTCTGTTGATAATATTTTGCAGTGTGGATAGGGGAAGTCCCAACTTTACCAATCTCGTTACAGTACCCAGTTATGCATTATGTAGAAATTTGAACTGGTTTTCTATTCGCTTTTCCCCTTTTTAAATTTTTTTTGGGCTGGATTTCAAATTAAAATATTCTTTTTCCTTCCATCTGTCATTCCATATTTGGTGTCTTAACAGGATTTTCTGTGACGGTGGCATCTGAGCGGTTTTCTTTAGGCTGGGAGGTAGCTTGTAGGTTTAAATTGGAAGTGGGGAGGTTTAGATTGGATATCAGGAAGGAATTCTTCCTGGAGAGGGTGGGGAGCACTGGGACAGGTTGCCCAGAGAAGCTGTGGATGCCCCATCCCTGGGAGTGTCCAAGGCCAGGCTGGATGAGGCTTGGAGCAACCTGGGCTATGGAAGGTGTCCCTGCCCATGGCAGGGGGTGGGACTGGGTGGGCTTTGAGGTCCCTTCCCACCCAAACCATTCCATGATTCTATGATTTATGATTTTAACACATTTAAAAAAATTAATTCCCTCAATTGCTCATCTTCAGGTACCGCTGGGCACGCCTCAATTCGCAATTGAGGGAATTAATTTTTTTAGATGTGTTAAGCAGCGTCTCGATTTTTTTTTCATTTTTGACTTTTCCAAGGTCAGCGTGAAGGTCAGCAGTTGGTTCCATTTCTCAACGGGCGGATGGCGTTGGGGTCGCGGAGCGTGGCTTCGGGTCACAGCGGACAGGAGGGGAACGGAATTCAGGCGCCTTCACGTGCTCTTCCAAAGGGCACATGGGATCCTTTTGTCCACGCAGGGAATTGGGTTGGGGCTTTCTGTTTTGAAGTCCTGCTCTAGTTTAGCTCCATCAGGGATTGGAGTCATCCCGATACGGATCCGGGTCAGCCTGAGAACTGCTTGGAGTGGTCGGATGCGCCGCGACGGGGCGCAGGGCAGGGCCCTGGCTGCGTAGGGGCGCTGGAGGGGGCTTCACGTGCCTGGTGGGACCTCGGCAGGAGCAGCTTTTCCCTCTCGCCTGCCCGGTTTAGCTTTCGCCGCCCCGGGATCCTCGGCTCCTGCCAGCATCTCCTGGCCTGCTCCTCGGTCAGGAGGAGCGGGAAGGGACCCCGGAATGGAGCGACTCGATTGAAATCTGAGGTGTTTCTCAGACGCTACACCCAGACGTATTTCCCCTTCTAAATCGAGTTAAACCCCCAGATTCAGCTCCAGGGAGTTGATGGCTCCAGCTTCATCCCGAGCTGCTGTTCTTCGTGGACTTCAGGAATGTTTTCCACCGGATAGCCGTCCAGCGAGCTCTGTTGCACAGGGACACTGCTTCTCCGCACGTGCGCGATTGTGATGTGGGTCTCCGGGGGTCGAGCGGTGAAGGGAAAAGAGGGGATGAGCTCGGAGAGTCGTTTCTGGTCGTTGGGGGTTGGTTTGACAAGCGGCCGCTCAGTCATTCCGTGTAAGGCCCCAGCGATAGCGCTGGGAAAGGACGTTCTCGCTTGCAGCAAACCATCGTTATCACGGAGCGAAAGAAATGCGGATTGAACAGGAGTTATTTTGCCTGGACAGGAATTAGTGAAAATATTTACCTTCCTTAGTAACTCCCTCTCCCAGTTTTCTCACTCGCTCGCTTCATTCTTGTTGCACTTTTGAAAAATAGCTCCATTGCCCCATTTTCGAGTCACAGTTGGCAGGAAAACCAGGCAAACAGTTCATCAGGAGGTGTTTGGTAGGTGCCCAGTTCTGAATTCCCAAGTGTACCTCGGACGGAGTGGAACAACGGGGGCAACAGTCAGTGTGGCTTTATTTTGTATTACTGGTTCTGAAATGGAATATATGGGGGGGTGAAATATTTCGGATGATGAAGACGTGGCGTTTTCTGGGGTTGTAACGTGCAGTTCCTTACCCCGGTTTCCCGCGTCTTAGCTGAAAACCGCGTTTCTTCCAGCGGCTTGTTGACGTCTTCCGTGCAAAGCCCGCTTGGTCCCGCTCGCCTGTTAAAAATCACCGTTCTGTGACGACTTTCACTCTTCCTTCCTGGCTCTTTTCAGGCTGTTTAAAGGTGTCGATGTATAAACGATTTAAAAATAACCCTAAATGTGGAAAGGTGCTGTTTGGGAACTGATTCTGCTCCGCTTGAGGGTCTTTGGGAAGATGTGCTCTCGGCTTGGGGTAAGGACAGCGGCTCAGCGTCCCGCCGTGGGTCCGGGCGGGCCGGAGACGTCTGCCGTGCTCCGGTGTTGGCTAAGAGCAGAGGGAGGAGTAAAAGCATCGCAGTCACCCAAACTGGAGGGTTTCCTGGCTTTGCTCTCGGTTATTTATGCGGAAGGGAGGCTGAACGTGATAATTCCGTACTGCACGCTGGAAGGGAAAGGCTTTGGGAATGGTGATTAAATTACGCATCGGTAGAACCGTGGTTCGAAGTGCCCTGAAGTGCGATTCCAGTCTGAACACGTCATTTATCAATAAAATCTGTACGCTTTAGATGTTCTGTCTCACATCCCAGTCGTGGCGTTAGGAACCTCGGGCACAGTTGGAGTCTGGAACGTGGTTTTCCCTGAAGCGCCAGGTTTGCAACCCAAGTCCACTGTCCGAAATTCAAGCGAAATTCCTTTCTTGTCAGTCACGAGTGAGTTTGTGGGGAAATCAGGAGGGCAAATACCGTTCTCAGTTGCCTTATTATTTCTAAATTACGGGCTCGGTTTCATTTTTTTCAAGCAGCCGTGACAGACTGTTGCCAGACCGAGTGGCGGAACCCAGGACGTGCGTCGTCGCGCAGCTCGCGGATTCGATGTGCGTGGAGGGAGGGAACGGGGGAAGTAAATGTCAGTGTGGTTTCTGTAGGAGTGGTATAAAATAACTCTTATTGTTGGTGAAACCACAGCGTGTAGGTAGAAAATGCCAAGGAGGTATCTCCTGTGGGAAAACGTCAGTTTAAATCAACCCCCTTCTGATCCAACTCGGTGATTTATTTGGGTGTTTTTAGTCAAATGAGCCGGGTAGAGACAAGAAAGGAATAATGGAATGGTTTGGGTGGGAGGGGACCTTAAAGCCCACCCAGTCCCACCCCCTGCCATGGGACACCTTCCATAGCCCAGGTTGCTCCAAGCCTTATCCAGCCTGGCCTTGGACACTCCCAGGGATGGGACATCCGCAGCTTCTCCGGGCAAAATGCACACGGTCTCGGCTCCGGAGCACGTCGCAGTCCAGACCCGCTCGAGTGTCGGAGCTGTATTCTGGGTGATGTCTTGGCGTGTTGGAGTATGGCATCCATCGGGACTAGGGAATCGATGTGTCCTCCATCCCGAGGTGCTTCCTGCTGTGTTTTCCTGTGTGTTCACCTCTGGACACGGACCCGTTTCAGTTGACATAAGAAACAGAAGGATTTGCGGTGAAGGGGTGCCCCTCCAGCATCGCCCAGCCTTCCGTCTCATCGGGAAAGAAGACAAATCTGTTGTGCTGGCTTTGCCTTCGCTTTTTTATGGGCTAATACAGAAGGCAGGCGAGAAGCCCGCGTTTTTCTGTTTTACAGGAAGAAACCGCGATGTTCTTTTCTCTGGCAGTTTCTGGGGGGAAGTGAGATAATGAAATAGTCAAGGCTCCTCCCCGCTCTCCACAAAAACTGGGGAAATACAGCCGAGGGTTTTTAGATGCTGAATTTTTAAACTTTGCAAAAGAGAAAAGAACTTTGGAACTAAATCCTCAGCTTAACCGAGCGGGTACGAGCATTGCGGGAATAATTACGCGTCGCCTTAGACCGGCAGGACCTGATCAGGTGCATGAGGCGCATCGGGGGGGAAGAAGTTTCTTTTCTGCTTGGATTATTAAATAATTAAGCTTAATTATTAGAGTAAAATCTTGTAGATTGCTAAAAACTAACTGGAGTGGACAGGAAGGCTCTGACGTTCGAGACAGTTACATGGGATTGTTGGTCGTGTAAAGGCATTTCAGCTTTTCCCGGGAAAGGTGGCCTGGGGGTGGCTGTTTCTGGAAACTCTTTACAGATTCTGCTATTCGGCTCTGCTCGTTTCGCTTTTTTACTCCTAACTTTTTTAAGAGGAAGGGCTGTGTGCTTGGTGGGGGAAGAGGTGGCTGCTAAAGGACTGAGTAACCTGCAAACAGCGGGAAAGGGTCTCAGAGGGAAACGCAGGCCTGATTCCCAGGTGGAAGCTGGGAATCGCCTTCTGCTGTTGGTATGACCTGTCTTCGGTTTTGCCTTTTTACCCGTTAAAATCAGCTCGCTCCAAAGTCACTCATGAGCTGCTCTCGATTGAAAGCGCCAAGAGCGCTGGTTTGACACCAGCGCAGCTCCAGTAAAAAACCGAGTTGCGAAACCCTTTCGCCCCGCGTTTTGCCGCTGGTAAACCCGTACTTCCACGTTATTGAAGGTCTGAGTGGGGGCGGGGCGGAACCTTTTTATCAGCCTCCACAACTGATAGCAAATCGAGGTAGGAACCGTCTCTTCTCCCTTCCCTCCGCCTCCTGCTGCCGTAGGTGAGTCGGGGGTGACCTCCCCTGCACTTCCAGGTTACTGTGTGCCGGAGCTTCCTCTCCCTTTGTGACTTGGGAGATGTGTTTATGCCTGGGGAGGCCGAGCGTCCTTCCCTTTGCCTCTCGGCTGCTTACGTGGCTGTTTGAGACGGACTCTGTCACCTCCCTTTGCTCCTCCTTTTTGACCAGGCGGCAACTGCCCGTGCTGCCGCGCGGCCTGGCGCCATCTCCTCAGCCCGCGGCTGAAGCCGGTTTGATTCCGGTGTGTTATTCCGGTGTGTTATTCCGGTGTGTTATTCCGGTGTGTTCCGGTGCTGCCGCAGGAGTCTGTCCCGACCTGCCCCACGTGGTGCAGCACTGGGTCCTCGGGAGGTGGGACGGTCAGCCCCGTGTGCTGCCCCTTGTGTCACCCCAGACAACAGGCTTTTTCCCCTCTTGCTGATGTTTAAAAGCCTTTCGTTGTCTTGCCCTCAGGTGTGACATAATGGTGTAAATCCCATTTCTGGGTGAAAAAACCCCTCTGTGCGTTCCAACACGTTTTCTGCACACCAAAGGTTTAGTGCTTTGGCTATATTGGTGCGGTCATTAGCACTATGACTTGTAATTGATTATTTTAACTTGATTTACCGACTGATTTGATGGTTTATTCATTCCACCAAGCACAAGTGGGGCTGTACCTCCGGGCTGATGCTTTTTGCAGTTTCCCTGTTTCCTCCCCAAAAGAATGAAGTAGGGGCGCTGTCCCTCCGCCCGCAGCGGGGAACGCCGTGGGGTTTCCGACCTGTTGTAGGAAACGGGCGAGCTGTGAGCAGTTACAGCGGGTCAGACCTTACCTCCAGAAGGCGTGAAGAGTAAGTAATAAGCAGGCAAGCGAACAGAACTACTGGTTTCGTGGATTTTAAAGAGCTGAGTAAGCAGGTCGAGGGGTGTTTGTAGCTGCCGCAGCATGTGACGCTGGCACTCAGCCATATAAACTCCTGTAAGGCCATAAACAATAATTTAATTTTGCTGAAGGATTAAATAGGAGCAATGAAACCTGAAGTTGGGAACCCACAAAAACCCAGTGTA
>NW_010267792.1:8749-11148 GCF_000690775.1 Eurypyga helias
GAGAGGATACAAGTCAGCCAACACTTGACACAGGTTTTTTTCTCCCCTGATGGGAAAAACCTTCTGTAGTAGGTTTGAGTCTTACTCATAAGGTACAAGGTCACAAGCCTTTGTAACGGGTTGGTCAATCGCCCTTAAATGGCTAAATTTTAATCTGCTAAGCTCATTAGGGAAACAACACTTGTGTCGCTGTAGTTAAGTTTGTCGTTTCGGCGTTAATGTCTTTTTTTCGCTTGGGAACGGCGGATGCGACATCAGTTTAGCCTCAAGTTTAGCAGAGAAGTTGTCTTGTCCCACGTTGCATTTATTTAAAAGCTCTGTGTTGCTGGTTTGGTTTTTTTTTTAACCCCTCATACTTCGGAGAACTGAAGGAAGATCGTAGCCTGGCAGTCCGTCACTGCCGGAGACCCATCTCCTCTTCCCAAGGCGGGTGAATTTGGCCGTGGGAGGTTCTTTTTTCCGGCAGGATGTATGTTTGAACTAATTCCCTGGGTACTACGTGTGCTTCGCATCAGGATTTACGTCTTAAACCAGAATGTTCTGATGGATAGACCTTTACCGAAGGGCTACAAACTGAATAGCAAAATTTAGCTAAAAGGCTTTTGTGCTGCGATATAAAATAGAAACGATACCGGAACCCTCGCTCTCGGCTGCTTTAATGAAGCAGTAAATGTTAGTGCTTTGATCAGTAGGTTAAAATTACAGTTTCAGGACAGCTGGAGGGATGTTCACGCCGAGTACGTTAAAATAGTTGTGGTCTGAGGGCGCTTTCCGGCCAGTTCGCTTTGCCTTCAGCCGTTTCACGGCACCTTTCCAAAACTATTCATTTTGCAAGCGATGGGGCAAGCAGGGATGTGACGGTGAAGGCTTGGGAGTTTGTTTTGTCTGTTTATTTATTCGCCTTAATTGCAGCATTCGGTCATTAAATACTTGTACGTGAGCTGTATCGCTATCGTGACGGTGATGGGTTGCGACGCGAGGTGTCCTAAGGGTACGGAGCAGGATGGTGACAACCCCGGTAATGGAACACGCGGGTCTGCGTCCGTCAGGGGAGGTTAGGGCAGCGGGAAGGGACAGGGATGCTTTGGGTCACAGCACCTGCATCTGTCCAGGTGCCTGATTTCTGTGAGGAGAAGGTAAATCTAGATCTCTTGGGTAGAGGAAGAAAAGATGCTGACAGCTATTTACGGTGACAGTGTGTGGGGAAAATAAAATGCAATTTATACAGAGAGATATATGTGTAAATATATAATGCTATTTATATATTAAAATATATGTGTAGATATATAATGCTATTTGCATATAGATATATATGTGTAGTTATATAATGCTATCTACATACAGATATATACGTGTAAAAATATAAATAAATATATTTTTAAATATATGTACTAATAAATAGATATAATGGGATTCAGATTTACAGGAGAAATGAGGCTGGAAGAGCTGGTTTTCGGTATGAGCAAAATAGTTGAAGGAACAGGCAAACTTCCTGAGCGTTTTTCTTCATTTGCGTTGAAAAAACTTACCACGGTTTTAAAGTGTTGCTGACTTTGGTTCACGTTCCTTTAGCTCTGCTTGCTTGTATCTTCATCATTCTTTAATCTTCTGATTTTCGTACTTGTGTATGTATTCTCTGCCTCCTAAATAACTTGAGGTTTTGTGTTTTTTGAATCCGTGTGACATCCGTTAATCCTGATTTTAAACGCTTCCGTTGCTTCTCTGGCATCAGAGCTTTCGTCTTCTCTCCTGTCTGTTTTGGGGATGTCCTGCAGCGGGGGGGGAGGCGTTTACCGCTCTCACAAGCAGGGCGTTCCGTAGAGCTGTGGGTCGGTGGGTCTGGCCTGATGAATAACGAGATCGGGTGGGCAGGTGGGAACATTTCCGAGTCGCCAAATTAGAATTGCGACGGAGCAGAACCCCCGGAAAGGTGGAAGAGGTGATGCCAGGGAGCTGGCCCGGGTTTCCCATGTGCTTTGCTTTTTATAAGAAGTGGTTTCCTTTGGCATTTGGTTTGGTCTGGTTTGGTTATTTCCAGCTGTAAATCTGGGTTTCTGCTGTTGATGAACCTCATATTGGCATCGCCGTGAGGCTGAAGAAAATATGCTGTTTGCATCCATGTTAAGATAAAAAGAAAACATATAAAATATCCAGTAAAATGTACATTCTTAATTATGTACACGGCTAGGTATTATGTCTATATGCTGGAAAAAACAAAGCCTTTTCTAACGGCATTCTGGTGAGGCCTGGGCCGGAATCTTGTGTCTGAACTATCCGAAGCCTCTCTCCACACATCGCCGTGTTTTCCCGTGCTCCCTGACCTGCCGGATGCCGGTTTAGCAGGATAGCTCGGTTTGTCAGGGAAGTGCAGCCCAGTCGCCCAGGGGCGTTTGGGCTCG
>NW_010267792.1:11182-23473 GCF_000690775.1 Eurypyga helias
TCCAGCTGTGTGCACCCCTAACTGCAGCGTGCTGTACCTGTTTTGCAGTTTGACTGTCAGCGTTACAGAAACATGGAATTGTTCTGGTTGGAAAAGACCTTTAAGGATATAGACCGGTTGGAGCGAGTCCAGAGGAGGCCACGGAGATGCTCCGAGGGCTGGAGCCCCTCTGCCATGGGGACAGGCTGGGGGAGTTGGGGGGTTCAGCCTGGAGAAGGGAAGCTCCGGGGAGACCTCAGAGCCCCTTCCAGGGCCTGGGGGGCTACAAGAAAGCTGGGGGGGCTTTTCCCAAGGGCAGGGAGTGACAGGACAAGGGGTAACGGGTTTAAATGGAAAGTGGGGAGGCTTAGATTAGATATCAGGCAGGAATTCTTCCCGCAGAGGGTGGGAGCACTGGGACAGGTTTCCAGAGAAGCTGTGGATGCCCCATCCCTGGGAGTGTCCAAGGCCAGGCTGGATGAGGCTTGGAGCACCCTGGGCTATGGAAGGTGTCACTGCCCATGGCAGGGGGGGGGACTGGGGGGGCTTTGAGGTCCTTTCCAATCCAAACCATCCTGGGATTCTGTGATCATGGAGTCCAGCCGTCAACGCAACACTGCCAAGTCAGCCCTGAACCGTGTCCCTAAGCACCACATCAACTCGTCTCTTAAATTTCTGAAGCTTAGGTTGCTGTCTGAAGCAGAATTAGCGGTAAATTTAAAGTTGGTCTTTATCTAGGTGTCCACACGTCTCCTAAACCCCTCCCGGGATGGTGACTCCTCCCTCGCTGCGCAGCCCCTTCCAACCCTGACAGCCCTTTCCAGGAAGACAATTTGCCTAATATCCAATTAGGGAAAATGCCACCTGCCCTGGTGCAACTTGAGGCTGTTTCCTCTTGTCCCATTACTTGGGAGAAGAGACCAACCCCCCCTCTCTGCACCCTGCTTTGTGGGGAGCGAGACGGTCTCCCCTGAGCCTCCTCTTCTCCAGATTTCTGCAAAAGCGAATTTGGGGGTCGGTAACGTCAGAGCTTATGGGGTGTGTGCCCAGCGTCCCCCTTTGCCAGAGCTCCAGGGTCGCCAGCGGCATACTGGTGAAATGAGTGGGGAGTTTATTTCTCAGGCGCGTTCAGAGCTCCTTCTTTGGGATCTGGTGGAAGGGTTGGATCGCCGACGAGGCGACGACTTGCCGGGTGAGAGCGTCGCTGAAGCTCTGCCCGTGAAGTTTGGTATCTGACCCCTCAGTGACTCGGTGATTAATGACGTGGATTAGATGCATCCTGCTTAATTGGGAAGCTACTTCAATCCGTGGCAGTGATTTTTCCCTGAGGTTTTCCATAGCATCATCCACCATTCCCTAGGCTCCTCGCGTCCCGTCATTCTCTCCCTTGCGTGATCGTCGATCCGCAGCTGAAAGCAGGGGATTGTGTTGCTGGGTCACGGGTTCCCCTCCGCCTCGTACACCCAAGGGGGATGTGGGTCTTCGGGCGACCAGCTTCAGGACGAGGGGGTGCGAGTGGGGCAAAACTGGTTTTCTTGGCGGAAGCTTGTCCTGGCAAAACGAGCTGATGTTGCTCTGCGGTTTAAGCACACGAACCGATTCTGATGCTGCATGGAGTGGCGTCGGAGACGGCTTCGTGGCACTCAGCTGCGCCGTGCGCTCGGGCAGCCCCTTCGTCTTAGCGGCAGAGCTCGTGGGGAGGGGTATGGGCAGCACTGGCTTTCTCTTGAAATTGTCAAAATTCATGCTGATTTGTCACAAAGGCGCCTGAGCGCCCGTAAACCCCTCGGGGCTGGGGGTGGCTGCGGTGAGCGTCTCCCTCTAACAACATGTGAGATCATCCGGCCTTGAAAAAAACACCTTTTCTGGTTTCAAGCACAACTATTTCACAGTCGCTCAAGGTGAAAAGATCTGGAGCCTTGAACAGGTGATGGTCGGGAGAGTTTCTGGGCGTGCGGTGTCTTTATTTTGGATAAGCGTGCGCCTTTCACGTGGTGAAAGGTTTTGGAAAAGAGGATGAAGCTATGGATAAAAGCCTAGAACACTTGAAGCTGGACTTTAAAATACTTTAGTAACTTACTTGGACAGCTGACTGGTTGTGAAGATCAGTAGGTACCTGGGGAGGTGTGCTGGATATAAAATATTTGGGACAGTAAAAATGCTTCGGACTTGTTCGGGACTTTCGCGTCAAGGCGGCGTTTGAGTGAAAGCATGAAGCAAATACCTAACTGCAGCCTTTGGAACGTATTTCTGGTGCCTCTGACCGTGTCCCGACTTGGTGTGTTCTGCTTCCCTGGTGGCTTCGCTCTTACCGGCTTCACGTGGAAATTCGGGATAAGAGGGTCACGTTTCTGTGACTTCTGTTCCCTCTTGCCTTTGGCACGTTAGGAAGGACCCTCACAATAAAATCATGTGCCGAGAACTTGGCGGTGAGCCCTCAACATCTGAGCTGGTGACTAATTGCTTTGCTTTGGGTTTGTCCGCAGGAGATTCCGTGGTAGAGGTGGCACCGCTGGCACCGCTTACCTTAGACCATTCGAACGAGACACCAGGTAAGTGCCGCGTCTTTTGATCTCCTGTAGCTGGGAAAGAATCAAATCTAATGGTTGAAATGCAAAGTAATGCCAAGGAAACAAAGTGTGAGGTTTCTCGTAGGAACCTCTAACACCTCACAAAGCCAAGCTTAAAGCAGCTCCTAATTTTCTTGATTCATTCTTGTACAAGTTTCTCTCCTCTCCCGTTTAAAAGTGGCTTTTTTCACTCTAGAAGAACAGGAGGTGGTGAGAACGACTCTAAATGAGACAGACACACAGAGGCCAGTGGTGCTATTTCATTTTTGTACTAAATCAGTATTTATTAGTGTTTTCTGGCTTGGTGCTTTGGTGACTTTTACTGCTAAGTGCTGGCTGAGACAGAACAGTTGCATTTAAGGTGAACTCCTGCAGCTGGTCAGCACGGGAAATCTCTGACAAACCGTAATCCTAAACTGAGCTGACCTGTCTGCCACGTGGTCGGTAACCAGGGATGATTTGCAGTGCGCAGATCGTTCCTAAAACACCCCAGCGCTTCCTGAAGGTGTCGTAATGAGGCATCAACTAGCCGTAGGTTTTGGAAGAGCCGGCAAAAAGTTTCCAAGCCAGGCTTGTCTTCTCGTTCCTGTTGTTCCTTATCTATCCCTCTTGGGGATCCCTCTGTTCCCTGGTTACCGCTGGTGTATGGGAAGACGCAGAAGCTGTTTTGTTCTCCTGGTTTCACCCAAACTCCTTGCGCTTTGGATGGATTGTGGGTCGGTGACCCTCTGCTGTCCGCTGTCTGGTGGGTGAGTATCATTTGCCACGTCAGGAGGTGGTGGATTTTGCCCGTTACGGCGGGTTTTCGCTTTAGGAACCACTGTTGGCAGCCAGATTCCCTGCGCTGACGACGGACGCTTCACTGACGTCGGTGCGAACAGCACGTATTTGAAGGTCTGTGCCTTGGCACCTGCGCCCAGGGCGTGATTTTTAAAACAAAAAACGTTTTCATTTTTAGTAACTTCAATTTATGACTGTGCAGGTATCAAGAAAATGAAAATTCTGGTGAAGATCATACCCAGTGTCCCACTGTAGCATTTTTAACGCTAACATTGTTTGCTCTGCGCTGCCTCTTCGGGTTTTATCAGCGGGGCTGGACAGCCGTAACTCCCTGAAAAAGCAGAAATTCGAGTGGGTGGCTCTGCCTTTGCCACTGCCATGGAAAAAGTGAGCACAAAGTCGATTGGATATGTGAAAAACAGTATTTTAGGCAACTTGGCGCTTGAGCATCTGCTCCCCGCGTGAGCCCCCCCCGCTCCTCGCTGCCCCCTTCCTCTTCGGTTCTCTGTGACATCACACAGCAGGATCAGGTGGAGCGTTAGTCCTCCGGCTGCTCTCGCCCTCTGCGGTGCTGGCGTTCGCGGGGATGGAACTCCCTAAACCGACGGAGCGCTGTTAGGTTGTGGTGGCTGTAATGAGTTGGCCGTTGTAAGGAGTCAAATCCAACTTCTGAAAGGGTCACCAGAGCTGGGAGAATTTCAGGTATCACCAGTTTCGTGCAGCTCGATAGGATGCTTGTGGGAAGCTGAAAGGAAATTCAGTCTTCCTGAGATTCCGCTTACCATGGGCTTACCATGGGTTTACCATGGGTTTATCATTTAAAACCTTACAGCTGGCTTCCCTGTCAGTTTGGGGTTTAATCTTCGTTTTTTCATCAGGGTGGTACCAGTTATATTTACTTAGTCTTGCCAAGAACAGCTGCATTTTCTGCTAAATCTGGCGAATGCGGGATGTTCCGGTGCGCAGACGGTTAAGAACTGTGCCGTGTAATCCAAGGGATTACCTTTCCTGGGAGCCTTGAGAGAAACCTCTTCGGGGCATCCTGCTCCGTGCCGTGTGTAGCAGATGGCTTGTTGCTGCTGAATACGACACTTTTATAAAAACACGGGGTGGCTTTCAGTACGGAGAAATAGAGCCACTTGTCAAACCGGTAGGATGGAGGGTATCCCGGTTGATGGAGTGCTCCGACCTGAAATACTCACACCTGAAATACTCACACCTGAAATACTCACACCTGAAATACTCACACCTGAAATACTCACACCTGAAATACTCACACCTGAAATACTCACACCTGAAATACTCACACCTGAAATACTCACACCTGAAATACTCACACCTGAAATACTCACACCTGAAATACTCACACCTGAAATACTCACACCTGAAATACTCACACCTGAAATACTCACACCTGAAATACTCACACCTGAAATACTCACACCTGAAATACTCACACCTGAAATACTCACACCTGAAATACTCACACCTGAAATACTCACACCTGAAATACTCACACCTGAAATACTCACACCTGAAATACTCACACCTGAAATACTCACACCTGAAATACTCACACCTGAAATACTCACACCTGAAATACTCACACCTGAAATACTCACACCTGAAATACTCACACCTGAAATACTCACACCTGAAATACTCACACCTGAAATACTCACACCTGAAATACTCACACCTGAAATACTCACACCTGAAATACTCACACCTGAAATACTCACACCTGAAATACTCGCACCTTCGTTGTCTGCTCCGCATTTGAAAAGCCAAAGGTTGCGTTCCTACTAGTAATACTGTCCTGTTCCCTGGAATAGCAAGCTTCCAGATGAATTCCCATTACTGCCTTGTCCTCCGCTCTTTTCCCAAGGCCGTTTCATGGAAAAACAGACGCCCCGTTACACCGAGCTGCAGATACCCTGAACCCTTCAGAGCGGGGCGATTAAAGCTCGCGGCAGCGTGGGGTTTATTCCTAAGCCTGTCTTTATTCCAGACAGGCAGCCTGCAGACGGATGGACATCGCCTGGAGTAGACTGAAGTCATGTTTAGTAAACAAATTGTCCCATATTTAACAGCGGAGACTGTGCTAAGCAGAACGTAGCATATACCTGCGATCTGCGGCACCTGAGAGCAGGAGCAGGTTGAGGGAGGGGATTCTGCCCCTCTGCCCCGCTCTGGGGAGACCCCCCTGCAGTTCTGCCTCCAGCTCTCCGACCCAACAGCAGAAGGACACGGAGCTGTTGGAGCGAGTCCAGAGGAGGCCATGGAGATGCTCCGAGGGCTGGAGCCCCTCTGCCCTGGGGACAGGCTGGGAGAGTTGGGGGGTTCAGCCTGGAGAAGGGAAGCTCCGGGGAGACCTCAGAGCCCCTTCCAGTGCCTGGGGGGCTACAAGAAAGCTGGGGGGGGGCTTTTTCCAAGGGCAGGGAGTGACAGGATAAGGGGTGACGGGTTTAAATGGAAAGAGGGAGATGGAGATGGGACATCAGGAAGGAATTCTTCCCGCAGAGGGTGGGAGCACTGGGACAGGTTCCCAGAGAAGCTGTGGATGCCCCATCCCTGGGAGTGTCCAAGGCCAGGCTGGATGAGGCTTGGAGCAACCTGGGCTATGGAAGGTGTCCCTGCCCGTGGCCGGGGGTAGGATTGGGGGACTTTGAGCTCCCTCCCACCCAACCCAGTCTGTGATTCCATGATTCTGTGATCTGCGCACCAAGGGCGCAGGTTGATTTTGAAGAAGCTCGTTACGCCTAAGTAGAGCCACAGACTTTTAAACATGACAGACGTTCGTAATGCCCTCGAAGCTCTGGTTTGTAGGAACACCTTTGGAAGACCTAAGTTAACATCCCAACCAGGATGTGCTTTTTTCCTCAGATTAATCCCAGAGGCCCCTGGCAAAGAGCAGTAGTGACAGACACGCTCCCCTTGCCTGGAGGCAGCTAAGGGGTGACCGGCCGGTAGAGCTGCAGGAGCCTGGCCTTGGGGGGCTGCGAGGAAGCGGTCGGTGGTCGGGGAGCGGGATAAGGGTCGGAGCAGGCCGGTGCGGTCGGCTCGATTACCGGATAGACGTCAGGATCATCGCTCTTTGACCTCAGCACTGGGACTGCTTGGCTGGAGGGGGCTGGGAGGCTGCGGCCGGGGGGCTGTACTTGGTGTACTCCTGCACGTCCTGTTGCCCGCCTGTAATAGCAGGATTTCAGGTTGTGCCACGTAAATAAGTTACTTGTGTGCACTCAGTAGTTTTCCTCATTCAAAAACCTGTCAGTATCCTTCAAAAGAGAAGATAAAAAGATTAAAAACTTTTAAATTTAAAAAAATTTGAAAGATTTTCTCTCCCTACCCACACGTTCACCTTCCAGCTTTGGGGTGTATTTTGAATTCTTAGCCAGAGCCTTAGCGTTTAGACCTTTTTTAATTAATAATTTATAGCTTCCTTGTCGGATAGCCCTTAATGAACTTCGCGGAGCTGCCAAACAGGGAAATGAGATGAGTTTCCTAGTTCAGCCGGTGTGTTCCAGTCCAACTGGACGTAGTGCCCCGTGTTAAACCGCTGTGAAGTTGGAGGGGCCAAATGCGGAGCGCTGAGCGCCGGGCCCCGAGCTGAACGAGAAGGGTGCAGTGTCTGTATCTGTACCCATCCGGTCACGCGTCCGGGATAGCCGCCTGTTGGTACAGACAGAGCGGTGGTTTGGTGAACCGTATGGACATTGCGAGGCCCACGCAAGAACCAGGCAGCCTGCGGGGGTTTCTTTCGGGTAGCCGTGCCAAAGCTGGAGTTATTAACTTTGTTAGGTAAGAGAAAGGGTTAAACGAGACAAGTCTGGTGCTTTAAATATCTTTTTCAAAGAGTACCTAATCTGGTGTAGGCTAACTAATGACATAATCCCAGACTGGCCAATCGTCTCTGGGCTGCTCATCCTTGCTGCAGGCCTGCGGCGGCAGAGCGGCAAACGCTAATCTGCTCAGGGTGTCAGGGGACAGGCCCGCCTCTCTCTGTGCCCTGGCCCTGCTGCGGCCTCTCACGTTTGCATTCCGAGCAGGAGCTTAATTCGCCCGCCAGTAGCTTGGTTTTCCCTGGAATACACGTTAAAATGCTTGATCCACGGCTTTAAGTGATGGGAAGTGACGTAGCGGCAGCCTGTCGGTCTCAGGTTGTTCTTACAGGTGTTGTCATGAAGAAATTCTCTAAATATTAAGACTGAGAGAGAGGATGAGGTGGCTTTGGGGATGTGTGTGTAGTTCACCTCCCTAGCGA
The DNA here is from genome assembly GCF_000690775.1 of Eurypyga helias. NCBI lineage: Eukaryota > Metazoa > Chordata > Aves > Eurypygiformes > Eurypygidae > Eurypyga > Eurypyga helias. The sequence goes on from NW_010267792.1 coordinate 18,779, forward strand.
CACCCCAGCTGTTGACCTGGGACTTTTGGGAAGAAGAGGTGAGTGTTCTGTAGTGATTCTGGGGTGCCTGGTGTTGTGCCGAAATCTCTCCGATCATTCACTGAGTTTTGGGACTGTTCACACGCGTGGGGAGCCTTTTCAAAGCACGTTTAAACAGTATGAATTGAGTTTTCCCATGGAAACTGGTCGCAAGGCTGATGTTGCTGATGAGCTCGGCGCTATTCCGTGTCTAAGCGTTTCTCCGTCTCTTCTTTGGCAGGGGCCGTTCTCTCTTCAGGTTAGTTCAGGATGGCAGACCAGAGGCAACGTTCGCTCTCTACCTCCGGGGAGTCGCTGTACCACGTGCTGGGGTTGGACAAGAATGCCACTTCGGATGACATCAAAAAGTCCTACAGGTGAGGGTTCAGGTTTTACACGCGTCGCTCAATAGCACCAGTAACTCTCGTTGAGCCTTCAGCAGGTGGTGTCTTTATGCATTGGCTCCTCTTTGTTTAGGGAAGCTGTTTGCAAGAAAAACGTGTAAGAAAAGGGGGTGAAAACATGGTTGATTTGGGCAAAAATTGGCGTGAATCATAGAATGGTTTGGATGGGAAGGGACCTCAAAGCCCCCCCAGCCCCACCCCCTGCCATGGGCAGGGACACCTTCCATAGACCAGGTTGCTCCAAGCCTCATCCAGCCTGGCCTTGGACACTCCCAGGGATGGGGCATCCACAGCTTCTCTGGGAACCTGGCCCGGTGCTTCACCACATGTGCAAACATGCCTGGGCTTTGTAAGTGCTGTTACACCTCTAGTAAGTGGAATTCTCAGATGTGCAGTGTCATTCCCGAAGGTCTTCCATTGAGGTGGGACGGAGCTTTAAGCCAGTGCCGTGAGTTCAGTCCGTGGTGGTGCGTGGCCTTGTGCCTGGCTTAGCGACCACAGGTGTGTGTTGCCCTTTGTCCATCACTTCCACCGGCACGGTGAAGTTTAGATTAAAGATGACAATAAGGATGAAAACTGAGTATCAACAAGGACTTTTTTAAAAAGATCCATTGAGAATTTCTTACTCTGTGTGGAGTTACTATTTTTAAAAGAGGATTTTTTACTTTATTTCATTTCTTAGATGTAGACACATGCAGCAGCTTCACACTGGCGACATAAAACCAAATAATAATAATAAAAAAGCCCAGTAACATCCTGCCTTTCCCTGTTCCCCCCAAACCTGCTTAAATGCAATTGCTTCTTCCCCAAAAGCCAGGTCTTGTGGAGCATCTGCCAAGTGGCAATGTATGTCACGTTACACTAGGGGTCAGCAGTCATCTTTCCTCCAGGATATTCCAAAACCGTCTTCTTTTAGGCTTTAACGTTTACCAGGATTTTGCCCTTTCAAAGTTACATTTTGGTACCGATGGCAACCACATGGTGAAGTTTCTGAATGAACTGGATCCATGGATTCTCAAAAATCAGCTGTGTCTTCCTGAAAGTGGAAGTTGGAATCGGCAATCTTCAAGTCTTAGCAACTGGAAAACAATTTCACCTTCTTGGTTCCTTTGGAGTAACGACCCGACTAGATCCTGGGGGGAAATGTAGCCGCTTCACACTTCCCAGGGCCTTCAGCTGATCTTGTTTCCTCTGCTGCCCTTTACCAAAGGAGGGCTGACACCTCTTGTTTTCCATCCTTTGCCGGCCTGTGGGATGGATAATCGTTATCTGTTGCAGGCTGAGAGTTGCCAAGCCCTTCCCAGGTTTATATAAGTTCCCTTTACTTATAAAAACTGGGGTTATTTCAGTCCTCGGCGGGGTTAGTGGCAGCCCTGGGTGTTACCTGCTGCCAGTCAGGGTGTTTCTCGTGCCCCCTCGGTTTATCGTTGGCACGCTGCGGTAGGACTTGGACACGCGTCCACGCCTGTGCCCGCGCACACCCACCCTTCGTGTTCGTCCCAACGTTTCCGCGCTGCCAGGTCGGCGTGCGAGCGTCTGCGGGGCTTCCGGTGCCTGTCTCAAGGGTGGGAGGTGGGTGGTTTGCCGTCGGGGGGCAGGCAGCTCGGCGAGGCCGAGGAGACCCGTTAGTGCACAGTTCTCTGCCGTTTTCCTGCTTGGGAGCACAGATAGAATGAATCATGGAATGGTTTGGGTTAGGAGGGACCTTCAAGATCATCCAGTTCCAACCCCCCTGCCATGGGCAGGGACACCTTCCATAGCCCAGGCTGCTCCAAGCCTCATCCAGCCTGGCCTTGGACACTCCCAGGGATGGGGCATCCACAGCTTCTCTGGGAACCTGTCCCAGTGCTCCCACCCTCTGCGGGAAGAATTCCTTCCTGATGTCCCATCTCCATCTCCCTCTTTCCGTTTAAACCCGTTACCCCTTGTCCTGTCACTCCCTGCCCTTGGGAAACGTCCCTCCAGCTTTCTTGTAGCCCCCCCAGGCACTGGAAGGGGCTCTGAGGTCTCCCCAGAGCTTCCCTTCTCCAGGCTGACCCCCCCACCTCCCCCAGCCTGTCCCCATGGCAGAGGGGCTCCAGCCCTCGGAGCATCTCCGTGGCCTCCTCTGGACTTGCTCCAACCCGTCTATATCCTGATGTTGAGGCTCCCCAGCTGGAGGCAGCACTCCAGGGGGGTCTCCCCAGAGCAGAGCAGAGGGGCAGAATCCCCTCCCTCACCCCCCTGGCCACAGCAGGTGAGATGGCTCAAGCACCATCTTTTTTCTGTCTATAAGGAGGCATTTGGTTGGGTATTTCCACAGTTTTCTCTAAATAGGCTGGGGCGGGTGAGAAGGAGCGAAGGTACCGACGCTTACCCTGATTTTCGGTGCTCTGTTCCCCGGGACTGCGAACGGCCGTCGTTGAGTTGTGAGAGACGTGGCGTGATGAGGGGAGGTGCCTTACGGTTTCCTGGTATCTCGAAACTCGGAAGCTTTTTCTGTTCTAGCAAACCTGGAACTGAAAAGTGCTTTGTTCTGCACAGGAGTTGGTGAATTAACCACAAGGGGTTGTTCTATTTTTGTGTGCAGAGGCTGCAGATTAGCTGCGGCAGCTTGCTTTTCATTTCTTCTTTGGTATCTTGGCCTTGCGGTGTGTCTTTTTTCTGTTAGCTTGGTCTTTGCTTTAGCGGGAACAGCACTTACGGGTGGAAATTGCCCGAGTGGAGGGATAAAAAAATAGCTCTGTTTCAACATCTGTCTGATTTTTCCTTGCCATCGGATTTCTGAGGGCCAAATCCAGCGGGGTGAAGTCAGTCCTGTGCAGTGAGCCAGAGCGCGCCGTAGCCTTTCGCTGTCATCTGGGGAGGAATCACCAGGGAAGTGGGGTCAGAGATGAAGGAAACCAACTGGAACGTCTCCCCGGAGTGACAGCTCTGGCGTAAAAATAAATAACAAAACCAGGAACCCAAATCCTACTTTTTCATCTATAACGGTCTCTGGTTTTTTTTTCGTTCTGCAGGAAACTTGCATTGAAATATCACCCCGATAAAAACCCTGATAATCCAGAGGCAGCGGAAAAATTCAAAGAGATCAACAACGCACACGCGATATTGACGGATGCCACCAAGCGCAACATCTACGACAAGTACGGGTCTCTGGGCCTGTACGTCGCCGAGCAGTTTGGCGAAGAGAACGTCAACACCTACTTCGTGTTGTCCAGCTGGTGGGCAAAGGTAAAGAAAAGGGCGGAGGGGGGTGACTCTGGGTTGGCATTTAAACCTCTTCAGGAGCTCGGTTTGGTGGCTGTGCGTGGTTTTACTGCTGCAGGTTGCTGGCTGTCTCACACCTCCTCTCGCTGGGTTGCCAGCTCTGGGTCAGAGGTGTCTGTTGTCTTCCAGAGATACAGGCCTAATAAGCCAGACTTTGGTTGGTAGGAGAATCTTGGACCCTTCTAGTGGTTTTAAAAGCGATGAGGATTTGGGGGGTAATGACAACACCGCCGTGATGTGCGGGGCGGGTCCTGCCCGTGAACTCACAGATCTGCTCGCACAGATCTGTTCAGAAACGTGTTTACCACCTTCCTCAGAGCCCTCCCTGCGCAAACACCACTCCTTCTCTGCGCTGAGGGGCTCCAGGTTATCTCTTCAGCCCTGTTGCTTGGGCAGCAGGAAGCGTGTCACCGGCGTACCGGAATTACACTGCCGCTCCTGTTCCATGCACACAAAACAAGTCAATTGCCCCTCTGGAAGTTCAACCCCGTCACCTGTTGTCCTGTCACTCCCTGCTCTTGGGAAAAGCACCCCCCAGCTTCCATGTAGCCCCCCCCAGGCACTGGAAGGGGCTTTAAGGTCTCCCTGGAGCTTCCCTTCTCCAGGCTGAACCCCCCGGACTCACTCCAACCGGTCCGTGTCCCTCTGACGTTGCTGTTTCTCGGTCTCTGTGCTCTGCAGGCCTTGTTTGTCTTCTGTGGGCTCATCACAGGCTGCTATTGCTGTTGCTGTCTGTGCTGCTGCTGTAATTGTTGCTGTGGGAAGTGTAAACCTAAACCTCCTGAAGGCGAAGAGCAGGAATACTACGTCTCTCCAGAGGACTTGGAGGCACAGTTGCAGTCAGATGAAAGGGGTGAGTAAAACCGCAGCGAGATGGGTGGGACGGCCGCGGCACCAGCCTCCGCCCGCGTGCTCAGCGTGCTGGGGGGAGCAGCGCGTGCTCTCTGCGGATCATAAAATCATAGAACAATTTGGGTTGGAAGGGACCTTAAAGATCATCCAATCACACCCACTGCCACGGGCA
>NW_010267792.1:23676-24325 GCF_000690775.1 Eurypyga helias
CCCCCCCAGCTTCTTTGTAGCCCCTTCAGGTGCTGGAAGGTGCAGTGAGGTCTCCCTGGAGCCTCCTCTTCTCCAAGATCAGCACGGGTCTGGGATTGGAGACGGCGTTGAGGGGATTATCGCGGCACCGGAGCTACGTGGTGACACTGACACCGGAGGTATAGTCGCTGAAAACTCCCGAGGGTCCTCACTGGACTTGGCGGGAGCTGTGGAGCCGTAGGTGGTGATCACTTCCGCTTCCTTCCCACGTCACTGGCCCAAGGCACCGGCCAGACACGTGTGGCTCTGGAAAGGGGCTCTTCATCCCGAAGGATGGGGAGCGTCGAGGCGTCAGGCTTAAAGGAGGGAGGACTGCTGCCCTGCTAGCTGTGCCTGACACCGACCACGAGGACATGGTGCTGCACGGGGTTGTGCAGCGTGCTGGGGTCGTGTCTCTAACGGGGGGCTGGGTCAGCTGCTCTTAGGTGAAGAAGGGGATGTAATAATGGTCCACAGGTAGCTCCGCTCGGAGTGGTCTGTGGACGGTATCCCTGCCCCTGGCAGGGGCGTGGAACTGGATGATCTTTGGTTTGGGTTGGAAGGGACCTTATTCTGTGGTTCTGTGATTGTCAGCAGGCTGAAACCCCATCAACGAGCGTAGTGCTCGTAG
>NW_010267792.1:24341-25216 GCF_000690775.1 Eurypyga helias
GGCGGAGGGAGCTGTCGCTCAGGCTCACCAAAACACGGCGCTGCTCTCGGCCCTCGGCGTGTGCTAACGCCCTTGTGTCTTCGCTTTCCAGAGGCCTCAGACGCGCCTGTCGTGGTACAGCCAGCATCAGCCACGGAGACGACCCAGCTCACAGCCGACTCTCACCCCAGCTACCACACTGACGGATTTAATTAAGTTAAGGAAACGCTCTCATTAGAACGGATTAAAAAAAAAAAACCCAACAAACACATGGCCAACTCAACACTAGAATCATGAACATTAGAAGTAGAGAACGGGGAGGGGGAATAACTCTGCCACAGTAAGACGGCAGCTTTCCAACCTGCCGGAGGTATTTTGTAATCCCTTCAGCCTTCTGTCACCTCTCTGTGTCCTCTCGGGACGATACGTGAAGTGCTGTAGCATGCCGTATTCAAAGCAGTTTAGCTACGGTCTTACTCGTTTCCTTTCTTTTTTTTTTTTTTTTGGGTTTTCTCTCCTGGTTCGGTTTTGTTTGTTTTTTTTTTTATAGCATGTATGGAGTTACGTTAAACGTCCGTGGTGTCATGTATTGAGTTGTCAGGGTGTGAGTGTGATGGAGGCACTCTGCATTCTAAGTGGTACCGGCCCTAAAACCGGGGTTGATAAAGTTGCACAGGAGCCAGCGTTCTGCCGCAGCGCCGACCTCTCAAAGCCCGTGATTTTCATGGGAGCGCACCGAGCCCGGGCCGTCAGCCCTCCCTCTCTTCCTGTGTCGCCCACGTTTACGGAGCCGACAGCCAAAAACCGCCAGTCCCGCAAGAGCCTGGAGTTCTCCCTGCTGCTGGTTTCCAGCTGAAATAAATCTGCCTGGAGAAAGAACAAGGGAGAGTTGCCGG
>NW_010267793.1:0-33540 GCF_000690775.1 Eurypyga helias
TAAGGTCCCTTCCAACGCAAACTATCTTATGACATACTGTCTCTTGGGTATCATTTCAGTATGATATACTGTCTCTTGGGTATCATTTCAGGCAATGCTGTGCAGTAAATTGGACACATTTTGAGATTGTAAGCTTAATAAATCGTGATATTTTCCAGAAAAATGCTTCAAGTTTGTGTAGTTGGTATTCGACTGTGATATTTTATGTGCAGTCAAAGCTCAGTCGTCTTTGAAAGTGCAGGCAAATGTTATGCTTCTACAGTGGTGTGATGCTTGCACTAGTGTCCCCATGTCCATTACTGCTGGCTGTGTTTACGTAGTACTGAGTTTATCACTTAAACTACTTCAGAATTAATAGAAGATGTAAACATCACGTGATGTGTCTTACTTGATGGTGAAGGCAGAATTAATAGAAGATGTAAGCATCACTTGATGTGTCTTACTTGATGGTGAAGGAGTTACTTCTGGCATCCTAAGACACTACCTGTGAGCGTGCACTAGAGGAGAGCTGCCGGGACCCAAAGACCCGTGGACCTCTGTAGGTTACGTGTTCTGTAGGCACATCGGAGAACAGTCTTTCCCCGAATCTGTGATTTCTAAGGAAACTAGCTTGAATCTTGTGGTGCCATTTGAAATTACGTATTTCCAATATATTCTTGTTTTCCTGTCCTTTAATTTTGTTCCAGTCTTGATTGCATGGTACATTAATATGTTACAATTAGCAGACCTAATTTAAATTAAGCATGATTGCTATGGAGTGTGAAGACCTGACTTTCTGTGAGTGTTTGCATTTGTTTTCCTCTTTGTCTTCTCTCTTGTACTTTCTGCAATTTTCATGGGTCTCGTTTGGTTTCATGCTGGGTTCAGACTTTGTGGTGGAACAGAACTGGTACGGCAAGAAAGCTGGGGGGTGACAATACCTGGCTCCCAGAAATGTATTTTACAAGAATCTTTTACTGGTACAGAAGTAGGCTAATTTTATTGAAGTCTTATCTTTATGTCTCAGAGAAAATTTGGGCCACGTTTGCTTGCGCTTGTGAGTTTGTGCTAAAGCTTGTTACACATAATTAGTAAAAATAATACCTGTTTCTAGTTCTTTTTAATTATGAGTAAGTACATGAAACATTCAAAAAGATTTTAGAGGTTTCTTCATTTGTGTTCGGATCCCATTTTAGAAGAGGTATGTTTATTAAATATCTGCTCTTTTAGTAGCTTGGGCCACGTTTGCTTGCGCTTGTGAGTTTGTGCTAAAGCTTGTTACACATAATTAGTAAAAATAATACCTGTTTCTAGTTCTTTTTAATTATGAGTAAGTACATGAAACATTCAAAAAGATTTTAGAGGTTTCTTCATTTGTGTTCGGATCCCATTTTAGAAGAGGTATGTTTATTAAATATCTGCTCTTTTAGTAGCTGTGTAAATTACGGCTCTGTGATTTTAGCAACAGTTTTCTCCTGATTCCTTTTTGTCATCACTGCTACTGTCTTTATTTTTGATACATTCATGTATTTGTACTTCCTGCTCTCCACCATCTTACTGTAAGTGGAATTGATTCTGATTTTAATCTTCAGCCTTCTTAAGTAAATAGCTTTTACAACAAGGGTACTTTCTGAGGCAGTGGCAGAACGGCGTTACCCTTTGGCACGTGCTGCAGCCAGCCTGTAACTCTCAAGTCGTGGCTTTTAACGCTTGTGTTGTTCTTCTGCTTAGTTTTGTGAATGATTGTTTCAGCTTTGAGCTGCTAAAATTTCAGAAGTGTGTGTATCTCTTTGTAGAATGCATTTGTATAGCTCTTAAGCTGGAACAGCCATCCCGGTATGAAAAATTGATAGCTGTTGGATAATGAACGTTTGGCTCCGATAGCACCTGAGGTTTACACAAAAGATTGAGGTTTAACATGTAATCAGGCTTGATTGTTCCAGAAACATATCCTTGCTGGAGATCTGAGGGCTGCTCTTTGTGCCAGGGTGGGTCTGCACCCTGGGCCCCTTCCTTCTGCTGCCCTTGGTGGTTTCATTGCTCCAGTAACTTGAAATGCCTTCTACAGGCAGATTTCTTCTTGTTTCAAAGGAAGCTGCTTATTTGGTCTGTTATACACTGCAGGAGGGTTTCTAATGTAGTTTTGTAAGTCATTTTTTTATGTTCCTTAAATTTGTTGGTTTAAGCTGAAGCAATGGTTTATCAACAGACCCGCTGCCATGAATGATTAAGGACCAAATAACTGAATACTTGACTTGAAACAGTGTGTGGTGTATCTTTGTGTGAATTTATACCAGTTTTACTTACTACACTGAGCATTTTCAGTGTCCACAGAACTCCAGCTCCTGTCTGTCAACATCTGTGACATTTAGAGCTGACTCTTGCCTGGGTATCCTTTTTCCCTCTGCCATTCAAGGAGTGTATTGATTAGAATGGTCCCAAGCAGTGTTTCTTTTAGCAGAGCTGGAGGGAACAGACTGGGCAATATGTATTCTCTCCCGATACCTGTTTGGGATTAAAGCAGCACGCCAGCATGCACGTCTCACCTTTATCTTGCCTTGGTAGGGAACTACTCTGCTCAGCACTGTTGAGTCCAGACACGCAAAGCATGGCACATTCCTAAGACAACTTAGTCCTGAACAAATGTCAAAAGTTTTGTAGCTTGCTTGTGAGATTACAGTTTTGTTAAGCCGGGATATTTTCCCAATATGTCCATTAGACAACTATCAGCCTGCCTCAGGTGTTGCTTGTATTTGTTAGAATTATTTTTGCGGATTTTTCTCCCATCTTTGTGTGTGTAAACATAACGAGTGGCAAATTGTTTCCAGTGCTTCTGTTGGAAGGCCTTGGGAGGCTGAATGTTTGTGTGTGCGCACATACACGCGTTTTCATGCTTTCATATGGAGATGTTTTTGCCCCTCTTGGAAAAATGAACCTTCCCTCATTGGACTGTCTTTAGAAGTAACCTGGCATTAAGAAATTGTGAGTAAGTTGATACTGATTTTTGGGTATGTTGGGGTTTTTTTAGGAAGCTGCAAAGAGTTGGGAAACGTTATTGCTTTAGAAAGGAAAGGGTCTTGTATAATGAAAATACGAAGTACATTCGCCTTTTAGTTTAGAGGCAGAAGTATAAATCTGAAGTATCATTGTAAGGTCGGCAGATTGAGACTGAGACTTTGATTTGCTGGATCTACATCATTATCTACTATGGTTTGAATAGGGGAACTTGGAATTGTTTACCTATTCAATAAATATTTTCCTTATGCATTGAAGCTCTGCAACGTTCAGAAAGGGAGAGCTGCAGTCCCAGTATGATCAAAGAACATGGTTCTCGTAGCAGGTGATGGTTGGAGCAATGCGTGAGTCAACAAGGTAGGAGAGATGAAGGATTCAATGTACCAGTTGGGGAAAGCATGGTAATATATGTTGCAGCTTACCTTGGATTTTTTTTTAAAGGTCAGATATTTTGGTCCCTTTAGCTTCTGAGATAAGTCCAAAATATCTATGAATGCTTTCTGACAAAAGCCACGTAGAACTGAAAAAGGGAAGGATGGTGGTTTTACACCAAAGCTACCTGAAACAGTGAGGAATTGATTGTAGGTGAGGACTTGGGGAGTGGATTTATGGTCTAACCACGTACTTGCCCTGGTCTCTGCTCTTCTGGCGTGTATGTCCAGATGCGGTGCCAGGTTCTGCTCAGGCTTTTCTGTACTCTAATGGATTGAAAAGTGCTTGCAAGTTAAATATGCTGGGTGGTTCTTAGGAAAGTTGATGTTGTCCATCCTGCCCCTTGGAGAGCTGAGGATGGCAATAAGTAGGACTCATTGCTAAATAGCAGTAGCACCGGGGATGGACGCTTGACCCAGCACCCGTCAGCCTAAGAGTTTGCCTAAAAGCCAAGGTTGGACTGTAGTTCCAGCCGGTATGAAAGCATACCGTAAGCATAAAGTGCTGCCAAGCAGGCACAAACCCCGTAACTCTTCAGTAGGATTGTTACTGTTAATCTCTCTTGTTGGAAAGAGGAGTCTCACGAACAGGGCAAAACCTTCCCAGTGGAGTGGAGGAGAGCACAGGGCCTCTCCGCCTCTTCTAAACTACAGTTTGGGAATAGTCATCTCCAGCAGCGGGGGAGTCCTTGGTGCAGACCAGCTGCTGGCTGGCGGATGGGAAGGATTCCTAACACCTAGGGACTTAAGCCTGCAGCTTGGGTGCTGTTGAACCACAAGTGTTCCTACATGAAACTTTTTTTTTCAGTTTCCTCCCTGAAAACAGGGAGGTTTAGATTAGATATCAGGAAGACATTCTTCACAGAGAGGGTGGTGAGGCACTGGGACAGGTTGCCCAGAGAAGCTGTGGATGCCCCATCCCGGGAAGTGTTCAAGGCCAGGCTGGATGAGGCTTGGAGCACCCTGGTCTGGTGGAAGGTGTCCCTGCCCATGGCAGGGGGGTTGGAACTAGATGATCTTTAAGGTCCCTTCCAACCTCACCCATTCTATGATTCTATGATTCTATACATCCCTGTTTTTGGAGGGAGAGCAGCATTCAGAGATAGATGGCTAGATCAAACGGATTTTTTTTTTTTTTTTTTTTAAATCCCATGCTCTGTCTGTACTAGGGTTTCCTTAAAGTAGTGTCTGTGCTGGCATTTACCCTATCCAGCAACAATTTAAGACCAGTCAGACCTGACAATTTGTATGAACTAGAGGAATAGCTTTTCGACTCCATCGAGTTGTGAAAATCTGTAGTTACAAAGGTATCATTGGCACATCACCTTTTATGAGCTTCTATATAATCTATTGCAAAGTTCTTGGCTGTGAATCATCACTAGAAAATAAACCCTGGGTGCCTTTTAAGGAAAAGATTACCTTTTGGTTTGAGTATTTGGCACAGGAAAAGTGTAGGTTTTATCACCTGAGAGCATGGATTTGGACTAACCTTCAGAATAGGTTTATTTATTTATTTTTAATTTGGCAAATAATTCCATTGCAAACATTTTAGTCCCATTTACATTCATAGTGCCCCCAGCCTGGTTATTACTCTATGAAAAGTTGTGTAGAAAAGGCAACGCCATTGACATACTCTGATTTGGAGATTATTTCTAAAATAGTGCATTGTTGGAATAGCTTTTAAATTAGATGTGTAATTTATCCTCACACTGAGGTTTGAAAATGCAATTAGCTGATTAAGAGCTTATTTGTAACAGTTTCTGATACTTAAACTAAGAAAATGCTCTGAAACTAAACGAAGAGAGCTGTTCATGTTCTATGTGACAATCTGAGTGACTTTTCATATTGTTTCATGCAAGATTTATGTTAAACCTCCTCTTTTGAATCCTGGAAAATGGTTTCTTTTCATTTTCAGCTCGTATGTGTAGCTTTCTGGCTGCATCTTCGGGGAGAGTGTTTAGAGTGGATTTGTTATCACCCACCTGTACATCATCGTAAGCCACACGGTTAAAAGATTTGAAACAATATAAAATCACTTTGTCATTTCATTCCTGAATTATTTTGCTTGACTTTTTTTTAGCAAAAAGAATTGTGATAAACTGTTTTCTGTGAGAACTGCCGAATAGAGAGCTATTTAAAAAGCAGTTATGCTACGTGAAGCATTTAATAGTAGAGATGGAGGAAATGGGAAATGAAAGTACGCAGTTATGCTTAGTTTTCATTAAATCATCCTTTCGCACTTTGTGATGTAACCTCATCAGTACAATGCATAACACAGCTGAAGTAGGAGATAGTAATGCTTGAGAAGGTCGGTGTACGCTTTCTCCCATTAAACACTATATCTGTATTTATCCTGGGGCGTCTCTTCCATAATCAGAGAAATGTTTTTCCTTATTTGTTTTTCTTTTTGTATAAGAACAAAGACAGGTTTGGAGGACTGTATTTGGGAGGGAGAAATATTTCAGAGTAAAGTGGCTTGATTTAGTTGAGAATGGCTGTACCAGTCACTGTAATTAGTTGTGACATTTCATTTTGTTTGGCTGCGCAGAGTTGTTCCGATGTTGTTAATAATGCAAAAGGTCTGGACTGTGCAGCGTGGTGTAAGCAGGTGTGCGCCAGCCTCTAACATTAGGCAAATTAGACATATATTTGGTGTTAACTGGTAATTTTAGCCTTTTCTTTTGTAATTTCTTAGCTTGAGGTGATGCTGCTTCTTGGATCTCGGCTCTAAATGAAGTAGAAGGGCTTATCTGACATAGGGCTTGTTTTACCCAAAAAGAAAATGGTTTTTCATGCAATAAATTAGTTCCTAAGATGTTAATTTTCCTTAAAATAAAAGGACCAGTGTACATCTAACTTGCTGCATGGTTTCTAACTCTTGCATTGTTGGACTCCTTGTTCCCTTCAGTTGTGTGTATGTTACCATGCTGAAACGTGTGGCGTTACGAAAAAAGGCGTTCTTCATCTGGTTTACCTGCCATGCTCTCTTTGGGTATTTGTACAGGAGTGCAGCCCACATGTTGGAAGTTGACCACATCTTCAGAACAATGGGCAAAATTCCTTTAGGTTCCAGAGTTCAATCCTATTTGCAATTCTTCTTTAAGATGGGGAAAACAGGAATGCTGCAACCCAGTCTCAAGGTCAGGGGAGTTGGGGTTTGACCTTATAAAGGAATGGATGGCAGGGAAAGGCTGTCTGGAGATGCACTGGGGAAAGAATCCATAGTCGTTTAGTCTGAGCAAAGTAACCAGGATGGAATCCATGTTAAAGATGGGCTCATGGGACTTAGTGCCAGGAAATATATACCATTTTCTTGGGTGACACTGGGAAGAGGATAGTTTTGTGTCTGTTGCGATGGAGAGTCTGCCTGCCGTCTTTACTTAAATTTGCTTGTGCTTCCATCCGTCAAGTCTTAAGTGAGTGTAACTGTATTTCCTTAGGAGAAAAGAATTCTTTATTGTAGGATTGTGCAAACCACCAAACCTAGACCATGAATAATAACACTTTTTTCCCAGTTATTCTAGGATGAATAACTTCTAAACTATTCTTGAACATGAAGAAGAAAAAAAAATATCAGTTGAACCAGATGCTTACTTATTCTTATCTATTTTAGAGAACTAATTATCCCTGTTGTTGGTAGTGCTAAAGCTTACAAAATTGCTTCCATCTTTGAATTACTATAATTAAGACAATAACTTCCACATCTAGTTAACATTGCTGCGCAGCTGGTGCACTCATTGACATGCAGATTTTGGATTTTGTAAATTTTCTGCCATTGTGAATAAAAATTTTAAATACTTATTTTCATTTCCAAAATGTCTGTTTCTCATAAAGAAGTCTTTGTAAAGCAAATCAACTGAAACCAAACTGGCGTAACATCAGTGGAGAATCTAGTGAAGTTTGGTTAGGTGATAGCACATTTTAGGAAAATATGTAACCACAGGTAGCTGTTGTAGGTATGATCGCTCTGAATTTTGGATCCCATTTCATAGGGATTTGGGCTTGCTGAACTCAATTTCAAATCTGGAATAAGTCTGATGTTAGACTTCTGAAATGTTATTTTGAAAAAGTTATTAGTTAATGCCAGAGTTGATCAGACACTTTCACAACCTGAGGTGGTTTACAAAACCCAAACTCTGTAATTAAAAATCACTAATATGAATAAAATGCATTAGTGGTTACTAACCAAAACGTGATTTAGGCTATACTTTTTTCATACATCTTTTTACTTGAAGCTAATTCCTATGAAAGTCTGTGGGAAGACTCATGCAGTCGGTGTAGATCTTGTTTACTTCGTATCCAGCAGCTTCAACTACGAGAAATTTTTCAAGGCCCATAGATTTAGATAGGTTTTGAGAAACTTCTTTATCATTATTAATTTTTAATAACCAACAACGCTATGACATTACTTGATAGTGGTGGCTGGTTATTTATTTTCAAATCGGTTTTCCCTGGCCCTTGCTTTCATTGCACAAATGCCTCGTGGACATTAATCAGTTTTGCTCAGTGAGTTAGAGATGTCCCCTGAGTAAACTGCCAAAATAAAGAATCAAATGTTGATTTACGCTGAAACAGAAACATTGATTTCTTTGTTCAGACGGCAGACGCCTCTGAAACAAGGTGTAGTAATGGCGCTCGTGCTAGAGGCTCGACGTGGAGTTGCCTGTTGGTCAGGAGGAGGTCTCTTGGGGCGCCCGGCCTGCGTGCGCCTCGCAGGTACGCTGCCGAGTGTTCTCATAAATCACCCGAGCCAAGGGTGCTGGCTCCAGGGCACATTGCAGTGGGTCCAAAACCAGTGTCCAGTTACCAGGCCCGCGTCCGACATCCCGCAGTGTTTCGTTTCAAGAATGCGCTGGGAACGCTTCAGTACACGTAACAAATGTTATTTTTACTGCAGGCAGAGAAGTTAACTCTAGAAATAGCAAAAGCGCGGTTTCCGCAGTGGTGGCAAAGGCATTGTCTCGAACACTTTGACAGAAACTATCCGTCCTGCTCTCCGCGTTCAGAAATAAATCGCGTTGCTCTCCTGCTCTGACAGCTTTCTGGGCCGGGGTTTGGCAGCGTGGCTCTGCGGCCTTGGGGGCACGGGGGGGCCGCAGGGGTGCTCTGAGGTGGACAGCCCTCCAAATTGCTCAGCGAGCTGGAGCTCGGCCCTGCAACTCCGGGCAGCACAGAAACTCGGGAAGACCTGAGGGGGGGTTGTTCTTTGAAATTATGAAGTGGGAGCTGAGGGTAAAAAATGGTTAACAAGACCCACACCAAACTGTGAGAGGGAAGGAGGGTTGGGGTAAGGCTCGCCTTGCATTTAATGACAATGCAGAACTTTGGCTTATAAACAAATAATAATGCTTGGAATCTCTCCGGGCTGGATAGGAACTTATTTTTTTTCTATTTAAAATACTTAGGGATGTGTAGGCAACATTTCCCTTCCTACTTTCTCCTTCTACTCCTGTTTTCTTATTGAATTATTTTTAGGGCAAGGAAACACATAGTATTGTTTGGAGATCTTGTGAACAGTAATGAACAATAATTAATGTGATTTAAAGGGTTAATGATACGGTCTCCTCATTACCACTGCCCTTGTAGCTCAGCGATGAGCCCAGAACCGTCTGTCTGGCTGAAGTGCATCTTCCAGGAAATAATTTTTTCTTCATTTGAGCTGTTTCTGCCAACACTTAAATTGACTGGTTTGAATTTCCTTGGCACAAAGCCCTGGTTAAAGCCAGCTTTGCTTCTTTCATATTTAGCTCTTCTTCTTTAGCAGGGGCTCGAATGCTGTTGTAGTGACTTCTTGGGGGAGGTTGCCCAACTGAAGTCTTCGTGTTACCTCCTTCCTTCCCCCTTTTTTAGTATTTTTGTGACTAGCTGGACTTCATCACTCTTGTTCTGCAGTTTCTCTGGGATTCCAAGATCTATTAAAAGTTTTGTGTATATATTCAGAGACCTCTTCTCAAGCGGTAGAGAGAGTGTTTGTGTTTGTATGTTTTTCTCATCATATAAGATAGATTCAAGATATCAGATTTTCTGTTTGTAGCCTCTGTGTTTAAGCTTTGCCTTGTTACCAACACACATGGTTCAGAGAAATGCCTAAATGGGCCTAAGTGGTATTCCCCTTCCCAGGTTAGAGATCCAGGGCAACTGAAAGTTATCCAGTTTTGGGAGTGTAAAGAGAATAATTTTTTATTCCAAACTTGAGTCCAACCTTTCATTCCAAGCCATTCCCTCCTCTGGGTACATTTGTGTAAACCTGACCTATTTTAATGGGCCTCAGCTGTGCTCTTCAGCCACTTAACCCTTTCTCTTTTGGTTCCTTATCTTTGCAAACACAGCAGAGAAAAGGAGTTTGTAAAACTCTGTTCCATCTGGCAAATGCAGGCAAGCAGTTAAAAAGCTCTGAGTTTGGGACAGTTCATGTTCCCCGTTCCACTGTGACTTAAATATACCAGTTTTCCATAGCCAGCTCCAGACATTGCTGTGGTAAAGTGTATTTTAAGACCTCTTTTTAGCAAAGGAATATGCCCATAGACGATGGAGCTCTGTTTTCTCGTTGTACTAGTGGTTTATGTTGAGCAATATCTTAAATTCTTAGTTGATAATTTGTATTAAAATGCCCCAATTTTTTTATTTTCTTAAATAGTAATATATATTATATTAGACTTCTCAGGACTATTGTGTTGCGAGAAAGATTTTCTAGTAATATAAACGTAGTGATTATCTAATATTAATGTTGGAATTGAGTGTTCTGTTTCTTTCAGCAGTTACAGGAATAGAGTAACTGAAAACATATTTTTAAAAAATCCATGAACTGAGATTTTAAGCTTCTTAAAATCAGGCGATTAATTTTTCCATACAATGTATACAATGGCAATCAGCTTTTGGATGGACTGTTGTTGAATAATACATGAATGTAAATGGAGATTGTATGGAATCAGTTGGATAATACTGAGGAATGCTTTAAGTACACTAAAGAACCTGAATAGCCGTTAATGGTGCTTCAACTTTATTACTGTTTGTAATATTTGGCAGTTCAGTTGTGGTTTTTTTCTGCATCGAGTTCTCTGGTTTCCTATAGAACAGCAGTAAAAAAGCTTACAAATAATAATAGCCAGAGGCACTGTATCCTGTGGCAGCACTACAGTTCTGCATTGAACTGCAGTTCGTGGCAGTCTGAGCGTGTCCGTTGTTGGGCAGCTCTGGAAGACGGGCCGATGTGGGAAGGACAGAGGCAGACGTCGGCATTTGGAGCTCAGTATGCCAACAGGCTTGGTGTGTGCCGGCGGTACCCAGCTGGGAGCTTCGTGGGACAACTCTGGAGCTGGGCTGGCGGTGCTTGTTCCGCCTGGGCTCAGCCTGCCCCGCTCCTGTCTATTCTCCCACCCCCTGTCAAGACATCTTGGTTTGGTTTTACTAGCCTGTTTTGAGAACTACTGAAGTAAGCAGAGATGTTTCTGCCATCCAAAAAGCGAGTTAGGGGTAGAATGAGTAAGTATGTAGCTTTAAAACTTGGTCCATTGTGACATTTTGCTGGAACTTGGGACTGACAAGAGGAACAGTGGGGATCAGAAAATGATTTAAATATATAGGTGCTTTTCTTCACAGCTCCCATAATTAAAAAGATTTCCCTTGCCTGTTACAATTACTTTTACCATCTGTAAATGTTTGTTGCTAGCGATCTCAGGCTGGGAGGCAAATGGAGGAACACATCTTTCTCATTTGGCCAAGTTCTGAAACTCTAGTGGTCGGGGGTAAAGATCCGAACAGCCTCATACAGCAGTGTTGCTTTCTTTGGTGGAACAAAGTCATGGCAGTGAGCGGAGCTGACTCTGCAGGGGGCTGGAGGAGGGCCACAAAGATGCTCCGAGGGCTGGAGCCCCTCTGCTATGGGGACAGGCTGAGAGAGTTGGGCTTGTTCAGCCTGGAGAAGAGAAGGCTCCAGGGAAACCTTATAGCACCTTCCAGTGCCTGCAGGGGCTACAAGGAAGCTGGGGGGGACTTTTTGCAAGGGCCTGTAGTGACAGGACAAGGGGTAATGGGTTTAAATTGAAAGTGGGGAGGTCTAGATTGGATATCAGGAAGAAATTCTTCCCGGAGAGGGTGGTGAGGCAGTGGGACAGGTTGCCCAGAGAAGCTGTGGATGCCCCATCCCTGGAAGTGTTCAAGGCCAGGCTGGATGAGGCTTGGAGCAACCTGGTCTAGTGGAAGGTGTCCCTGCCCATGGCAGGGGGGTTGGAACTGGATGGTCTTTAAGGTCCCTTCCAGCCCAAACCATTCTATGATTCTATGAAACCTGCTTTGCGGAGTTTTCTGTCGGGATTGCCACACATGTTCGCAAAGGTTCTCGAATCTCACGTTTTGTCAGTGATCCTGCTCATCTGACGAATCGTGCTAACACTTTGCTTCGTAATCTTAACTCTGCACTAAGGAATACGCTCTGGATTCTTACAGTAATAACCAATCATTTTAACAGATTTATTTCCTAGGTTGGGTATTGGTAAGAATTTCTGAAGCACTCTGGGGTATTTTACAGTTTTTGCTTTTTGTGTGATTTGCAAAGCATGAGTTGCACATATTACTGTGAATCAGGAATGTGCTGTCAGCTATCAGTGCAGCAGGAGATACAGCTTTTATACCGCTTCCAGCATATTAACACTTGTTGCTGACAAAGTACATTTTGTCCCTGCGTGTTTCCTTCTTTGCAGGGTCAGTGCTGATACTGAGAGTGTGAGGAAATACCAACCCAAACACTGAGAGATTCCTTCCTAGCTGAAGGACATTCTGCAGGACCTGCCTTCAGGTGCTTTTGTTCATTTGACCGTGCCATGTTGTTTCTCTTTCTTTCAGCTGTCGGACAAGCAACAGAAAGAGTTTGATCGTAACATCTAGCACGTCTCCAACTCTCCCGCGACCACATTCCCCTCTTCATGGGCACACAGGTAACTCCCTGGGGCTGCTTTACCTGGGAAACATTAGGAAAAATGTCAGTGTTCATTGGAGTGAGTTTGCACATGTTGATGATCTACATCAAAGTATGCTTTTCGGAACTTAATCTGACTGTGGTTTTTCAGTTTTTCTAACTTGTAAGAGTTTGGAAGTACAGTTTGAAAGTAAATACTGGATGTCCTCATTGGTTTTTCACCTGTTTTTTACTTTGCTATCATATCCTCCACTCCTCCTGGGGGTCTCAGCCCTCTAACATCCTGCAAAATGTTAGGAGATCAAGGTAAAAAAAAAATGAAATGCGTTTAAGAAAATGTCTTGTTTTGAGTCTCCTAGCACATTTAACTTGTGCCAGTGATTTAACTGCGGTTCTCCTGAGAAGAAACATTCTGCTTGTCTCTGTACGCCTGCAGCAGCCCATTCACTGTGCAGTGGGCCATCTTAACGGTCTCTCTCTGCTCCTCTAGAGCAACATGAGAGGTTTAGCTGTTCTTCGTTTACATTATTGTCAGCTTCACCTCACCAGCAGCTGGGAAATGCTCATTTCAGAGCAAGTGGGCAACTGCTTGTTAGTCATCGGGGCAAAGTGTGTGGAGATGCTGTTTCTGTGGGAAAAGAAAGAAGGATTGTTCAGCCTACAGTAACTCTGGATTTTCAGAAAGGGTCAGATTCAACCGCTTGCCTGAGCAGCATGTTCCCTTGATGTTTATTGCTGAGGGAGGTAGGTGATATGTTCCTACCTTCTTTTTGATATTTCAAAATGCTGGAGAAGATGACGATTGGGC
Source organism: Eurypyga helias (assembly GCF_000690775.1). Classification (NCBI taxonomy): domain Eukaryota; kingdom Metazoa; phylum Chordata; class Aves; order Eurypygiformes; family Eurypygidae; genus Eurypyga; species Eurypyga helias. Next base: position 13,148 of record NW_010267793.1, read on the forward strand.
TTCAGGTGTGGCCCTAACGGGCACGAGTCAGTAGCATGAAAGAGCTTGAACGTTTGTGGCCCATCATCCACAGTGGAGCCTGTCTGGAATCACATCACTGCTGTGTATAAGACAAATAACTTGTTTTCATTATAATCAGACTTTCCTCCTCTTACACAGCAGTATGTTCTGTAAATACTTTCTGGAGATGGAAACTAAGGAAATGCTGAGAAAGAACAGCCAATTGATAGCAGCTCAGCTAGAAGGAGCCATCTGCTTCTGTTTGCATCTCAAGAGGTGACATCCAGGGAGGGAAAAAGAAATTGTTCAGGGATGCCCATGAAATCCATAACCACCCTATGTTTTCATAAAACTTTGTCATATTTCCTTGGGTTGCTATGAAGTCCAGTCATGGAAGCCTGGGAAGTTAACTTAGTGACACTGTTTTATTAAAACGGCCCATGATTTTCAAATTGAAGTGTTAACAAAATATTTAAAGTAGCATGTTAAAAGCATTTTCTTCTTGCTTCTGAGTCTCAGATAAAATACAGGGCCAAAAATGTGCATAGGGCAATTCCCTTTGCTTCAAACTCCCTTGGTTAGTTGTGATTATGATAGTGACAGCTTTGTAAAATTTGGTTTCAACAAGGCATTTTTCCGGGTACAGATTCTCCACTTAGTTACACTGTGCTCTTTATTTTGTTCTTAGAGTGGATATATATATATCGGATGTATCAAATTCTAAATTAGCTGTACAAGCCTTTAATTAAAGTGATGGAGAAAAATGCTCATTGGAATATGGCAGAAGTGTCCTTTCTTGTCAAATTAAATCAAGATGCTGACGTGATCATTGCTCAGAAAACAAATGCAGAAATGTTCACAATAGAAGCAGTTATATTTTCTTTTGATTGGCTTTTCTCCTCTGTCTGTTTAAAAATAAAAAAAGAAAAATTGCTCTTAGTGGTTTTGATGCTGTCCCAGGTTTTCTAAGCTTATCTTTTATTAGAAGACTGCAACTGTGTTCTAGAAACCAGAGTAACTAATCAGTGGTATGCCATCTTTCTTCAGCAGCAATTGTCAAATATTTCCATTTTTTGTTCTGGTGTTGCACATGGGATTTAAAACTATTAATTAAAAGGATATCCTTTGTGACCTCCAAGAATAGCCAGTGAAACACAGGAAAATTATTTGCAATTCGGGTTCTCTACCAGTACTATGTTCAGGAGTCTTCCCTGGGAAAAATAATTTATTCAAGAGACAAAAGTAGATGAAATTTAGAGTCACAAATATTTTCTTAAGAAATATCATATATGAGATGTGAATTTGAGAACAGGCTGTGATATTTGTTTAGTATTTGAACAGAATCTATCAATCTGTTTGTTCAGACACATACACTGGTAAGTTACTAAGACATGCTGGAGCCTTTCCCTGGCCTCCTTTGTCTCTTCTTGCTGCCCATTCTGAACCTCTGTAATGAATCAAAGGAACAGCAAGCACGCAGAGAAATCGGGGAGGCTTTCTGAAGTGCTTCTATTCACAGAGTACTCTAAACCCATGTCCTGTTTGGCACTAGCCTTAGGACTTACTCTTCTGCATGTACCATAGAAGTTAGTGGGTGTGATACAGCACAGTCCATCAGGCAAACCTGCCTCCTAATGAACGCTGACCCAGGACAAGACACTGTCTGAAACAGCATCCAGATAAGATGCCAGGCAGCCTCATATCATAGAAAATTTAGAGGAAAAGTTATACTTAAGAGATCTCAACATTGGAGATGGAAGTACAGCCAAAAAAATGCAATTCTGCTGTGAAATCACTTCTGATTCAAGAACGCTTAATGGATTTGAAGTGTGATAATTCAGTTTTCAAACTGTGTGAAATAACGTTTTCCAAAATGAGCTGGGACCTTCCTATGGAAAGCTACAGCTTGTTAACTTCATGGAAGGTCATCCTGCTTATCTAGTCTCCCAGGCGTGGATTGAAGTGACCAGTTTTAGAGTACAGGTTGAAAAGCCTCCTTTTATTCTAAGTTAGCAAAATCAGAGGGGGAAAAAAAAAAGGTTTGTATGTATGTTCCTTATATTTTTTGGTATTTGTTTGAATCCATTTTTCAAATCTGAAAATTACAGAGGTGGTGTGTAGAGTACACCTGTGAGAGCGTACCCATCATGAGGTTGATCACTGTATTTCCAGTAGATTATATTTTAAAGTGAAAAGCTTAAAATCAATCCATTTTGATTTATAAAACCAATCAATTTTGATTTAGAAAATAAAAATTTTTTAGATTTTAATAAATTTGTAAATAAATAATGACTTTATAAATCTAATTCATTTTGTAAAGATATTATAATCTTCATAATTCCGCAGGAAAGAGACAGCTGGATGATTGAGGTTCAGGCTGTTTTAAACTTCACTTTCCACAGCTGTAAGGTAGCCAGGTTGCCCGCTGGCTTCCAGTGTAGGTGCTTGTCACCGCTGGGACCAGTGTCCTGCTCCCGTCTGTCATGGCAGGTGGGGGCGGCTGCTCGCCAGCAGCACGGTGGCACTGGGGGAAATAGTTCTGCTTTTGCTGCAAGCTCAGTTCCACCGTCTGGCAGAAAAATGGCTATTACTAAAGCCCTTATTTATTTGTTATTTTCAGAGTGGGCAGAGTATGTAACATACTGCTCTAGAGCCTGCCCTGGTTACCTATTTCATGGGTGTGATACTCAGGTGGTGTGGGAACTACATGTGAAAGAGGTGGTACACAGGGTGCTTTAAATGTTTTTTTGGTCATTTTAAGATTCACGTGTGCTGGAAGACAGCTAATTCTGCAGTACGCAGGAAGATCTTTAGCTGCTTGTGTTAATATTAGCAAATACTGTTAGTGTGTCCTATGTAGGAGACCACAGCAACTTCCTCCTTTCTGTGTGTTTGTTTTTACAAATCTCAGAACCAGGTTTTACAAAACGGTTCGAGTGTGGGTTTTTGGATTCGTTATCTACCTGATGAATGTCATGTCTGTAGATGATAACTGAAACTTTCACCCATCACCCGTAAGGTCCGGTTTTGTACTTGGAGGGTAGCAGATGTACAAATGCTTTGGCTGCATCCTTCTTTCTGTGCCCGGAAAATGTAAAGGTTCATGCCTGAATTATTAACGTTCCTGTAACTGTGTTGATTTACCTAATGGGTAATCATGCTGTGTAACAGCCTCCCTTGAGACAGAGCTGTTCAGGTTCAGTAGCAGCCAACTATAACCCTTGAGCAACAGGGGGATTTACCTCTGCTAACACAATAAATAGGGTTTCGATCAGCCTTGGTGAACGAGACCATCGCACGAAGGCTTCTCTTATTAAAATTCCTTCAACTATAGCAGATGCAGCAGTACTGGGAAATTTTAAGGAAAGTAGTAATTCCCCTTCTCCCTGTTGTTGTTTTAAAAGCTTCACCCAGACTTGAATTGAGTAGAAAAACTAATTGCTTTTCATTTTAAAACTAGAAACAACTCACAGGGGATCCAATTAAAATTCCAGTGTCTGGAAGGAAATATGCCATGTAAATCTGAAAAAGTAGTTCCTTAAAAATTAGTAGTATCTGTACCGGATTGTGCAGGCTCAGAAGAATTAGAACACCCGCATACTTAATTTTAAAATTTAAAAACTGTCATTACCCCATTTCCTCAGTTGTTCTGAAATCCTATTTTGATCATAATCTGGAAAGTTTACAAGAGATTGATGAAGATATAAAAAGGCAATGACAGTTCATGGCTTGTTTATAACAGCATTGGTCAATGGACTTTTGGTTCCAAAAAGATCGTCTCAACACAGCAGGGTTTGTCGGCACTAAAGCTTGAAAAATAGGAAGGCAGAGACCAAGGTTCCCACCAAAACCGGCAGCCTTCCTTGTTTTGTTAGAAGAGCTGCATAACCTCAGAAAGGCCTCGCTCCTGCATTTACTCCTGACCTAAACCACTCCTTCAGCTTTCTGCAGGCAAGTAAATACTGGCCCTGACCTTATAGCAGTGTACCAGCTACCAGCACACGAGTGCTTATGCACCGTTGAGTTGTTCGTTTGTGGCTCTGTAGCCTTCTTCCGTCTTTCTCGTAAGCTTGCAGTGCCATCTAGACTGTCAGATCAGTCTTCTCCTGCTTCAAAAGCAGTATAGTGTCTCTGTTTTTCCATTTTGACCAAAATAATTAAAATGAGTGCAAGCTTAATAAATGAAGCACCAGAAATCATCTAGTTATTGATTTCTGATCACTCTTTTTCCCTTCCCACTTGGGATATACTGGGAATGGGATAAATGGTATCCGGTTTGTGTGGGACCTAAATGTGAAAATGTGTCTGTTGACCAGTTACGTAGGTTGCAGGACTTTGCTTGTCCAGGATCTATTCAGTTTTCCTGCTCTTACTTCAATGTTACTTTATTGTCTGTGTACAGAGAAATTGCGGTTGTCGTACGTTTGCCATGCATAGTTTCTCTTCAGAGAAATTGCTGTTGATGTATGTATAGTTTCTGTGCTTGTGTTAAGGATCTGAAAGACCTTGAGAATAGGCCTGACAGAAAGCACACTCGCTGACATGAAGCTTCTAACTCACCCATGACTTCCTAAGGTTTCTGCAGTTCATCTCCAAAGGATTCAGGCTTTCAGAAGGGCTTTCTATGAAATGGTTGCTTTTTCCTTTGAAATAAAACACATTGCAATATATCAGTTACCAACCAAGTGCTTGAACATCATGTGACAAAGCCCAGAGAAAGTATTCTTGTGCCAAGTGAAAATTAAGTGTTATGTCTTCCTCACTGTATAAATTCACTGGAACTTTCATTTTCATGGCAGACATATTACTTCAGAAAAGTGTTAGTTAGGGTGAATGCTGATATATGCCTGATCACCTTACATGTGTGTAGTCCTTTTATCATCACGTGCAGGGTTTTTTTTTTTTTTCCTCGGTGAATTTTGCATTCAGCTTTGACATACATTGTGGAGAAATACTTTCTTACTATTTATTATTCCTGAAGCTGTCATCAATGTCATTTCTAACTCAGGTTTTTCATTGAGAAGTGTTAGGAAAAGCTTTTATATAGAAATTATTGCAAAATATTAAGAGACTCTCTATTGTGTATACATGATGGATCACTCACCTGAAAGGAAACGTACACCTTAAATTGTTTTAAAAGGAGGGAAGATACTGATATATCTATATTAGAACATTTCATAGAATCATAGAATGGTTTGGGTTGGAAGGGACCTTAAAGACCATCCAGTTCCAACCCCCCTGCCATGGGCAGGGACATCTTCCACTAGAGCAGGTTGCTCCAAGCCTCATCGAGCCTGGCCTTGAACACTTCCAGGGATGGGGCATCCACAGCTTCTCTGGGCAACCTGTCCCAGTGCCTCACCCCCCTCTCCGGGAAGAACTTCTTCCTGATATCCAATCTAACCCTCCCCACTTTCAATTTAAACCCATTACCCCTTGTCCTGTCACTACAGACCCTTGTAAAAGTTGCCACCAACTTACTTGTAGCCCCTTCAGGCACTGGAAGGTGCTATAAGGTCTCCCCGGAGCCTTCTCTTCTCCAGGCTGAACACCCCCAACTCTCTCAGCCTGTGCCCATAGCAGAGGTGCTCCAGCCCTCTGAGCATCTCCGTGGCCTCTTCTGGACTTGCTCCAACCGGTCTATATCCTTCTGATGTTGTGGGTTCCACAGCTGGACACAGTACTCCATTAGTTTTCCTTGGCAAACTAATGCTCAGATGATCAAAGACTCACAGCTTCGTATTTTCAATCATTTGTGAACTACAACTTGCAGTTGAAAGTCTTTCTGCACAGTGAAAACTTGCTCTGCTTGTTGCAAATCTGAATGAAGTGTTTTGGTGTTTTTTTTCTTTTACTTTCTCAAACAGGTAGCAGCCCCTTGGACAGTCCCAGGAACTTCTCTCCAAATGCACCTGCTCATTTTTCCTTTGTTCCTGCCCGAAGGTAAGTCAGGATCTATTCTCTTTGGACTGGCAAGCAAATAGCCTATATACTTTTATTTAGAAATGGCCTTTGGGTTAGAATTTTCTGATTGTGTTTTACTTCTCTGATGTTTCCAGTTTTATTTTGTTTTCTTTTCTTTTTTTCTTTTATTATTTTTTTGTTTAGATCTTGGCAGCATTCAGAAAGTATTAGGTGCTTTTCTGACCTAGAAGAAAAAGTAAGTTAAGTAGCCAGTACTGCCCAGGGAGGAGGCAACGTTCTCCCAGAATGATGTCACACAGGGCACGTGATACAACAAATAATTTAGTCATAATGACAGTAAAACCAGTTATAATTAGGATAATCCTATCTTAGTTGTAGTCCTAGGTGCTCTTCTGGCTGAATAACTGAGGTGTATTGTAAGTGTATTGATCTCCTGTGCTGTGTCTGCACAAAGACATAAACGTACCTAAAATGAGGCATGCACAACTGTGCGTGCGTTCATTCCCTGCCTTCTGGCTGGTAGCACCGCTTCAGTTTTCTCTACTCTCTTGGGCATTGGTGTCAAGAGTAAATTAATGCTCTAATGAGGAAAACAGCTGATAATTGAAATTGCAAGTCTACAAGAACTTGGGGAAGAGGAGCAGGATCGAAAGAGCTGACTGTGAAGCTATCACCTGTCCTGCAGCGAGTGCTTGGCACGCCGTGTATTGAACTGGTGGAAAGAAATCAGATACTACAGTGATGGATTTAGTGTAAGGAATAGGGCAGAAAGAAGAAAGACAGCTGGGAGACAAATGGTGTATTGAATGTTGTATCCCAGCAGGTAGGCAGAAAGGGATAATGATACACAAAGTTAAATTTTGTGGAGAAATAAAGAAGAGGGGAAAAGAGATCCCAAGCAGATTATCAGATTCAAGTGTGTGAAAGATATTTTGGATTTTCTAGCTCTGCCACAGCTGAAAAAAACCGTCTGTGTTAAAATGATGGGAGAACAAGAAACATGTGATCGTCCTGAGAGGAAGTAAGTTTTCTGAGATGATAGATTTAGCTTGGGGACTAGTTAGAAGAAGGATAGGTCTCAGACTTCAAAGAATAAAGGGTTAGGATTTGATGAAGTAAGGTGCACCCTTGATCTAAACGGCAGGGAAATCATGGAGTGCTGCTCCGTTGAGGTGATTTGCTAGGAGACCCGGTGTCCTTGAATACTGTTTGAAGTACACTTGGGCTTTCAGATCCTGCGTGAGAAAAAACTGTTTAATAGCATGTGAAATGTGACAGACTGGCTGTGTATTTTCCTGTTGCCTCAGAGGGGAAAAAAAATAGTGTTTTACCTGCTGGTAAAACAATTCAAATGGATTCACAGCATCCACCTTAATTTTTAAAGAAGTGTCTGGGCCTGATCTGGGTGTATTCAATAAGTTCTGTTGAAGTCCACTGAGTTTTTACTAGTTTTCACAGTATCTGGAGTTCTGAACCCTGGAAGACAGAAGGAAAGTGCAGTTGAAACTGTTGTCAAAACAACATAATTTTTAAACATCATATTGCGACTTGATGTTTCAGTATCATTCCTTTCTCATTCGTACTTTTCAAATCTAATTTTTAAAGAATTAGGTGAATAAAAGTTAAGTCTGCCCTGTCGAATGAGGTTCCTTTTACAGTATGCGTGTTGCTGTCTATACTATTTTCATCACTGAAAGAGAGACTTAAGCACTGCTTGCTTTAGAAATTTGTTTCTATTTTCCACTTGCTTTTCACCCTGAACAGCTGTGCCAGCAGCAATACGTATTTATTAGGTGATCACGTGATGGTATCGGAATAACCTCTATATCGTGGTATTAACTGAGCGTGGTGCTGTCACCCCAGGCAGATGGATGTTTCACTGTACCCTTCTGATCAGCCTTGTGTGGGTCTTGGGATGGTTCTTACCTGATGTCCTCCCATCGCCATTACAGAAATTACTTGTTGCTGATTTTCTGCCTTTTATATTTGGTATAATATCTTCTTATTATCCTGTGTCAGCATTCTTTGTGATTTCCATTTGTTTGTTGTAGCCCTGTGAGGAGTTGATTCTTGGGACAGAGTAGGAAGCACATTTGGAAAACTCATTTTACTGTAAAGCCAATTTTACTACAGTATACTGCAAGATTGTCCTTAGCTTGACCAGTGATTAGTCATAAATCCCTTGCTGGAAACCCTTCCAATGACCGTGTCGTAGCCACAGAGTTGGCACGTTGAGAGATCCTTCTGTTTGAATTAGGGAATGCGTGGTTAATTCTGTCCATACTCACTGAAACTGCTCTGCGTGGAATACCAGTAACAGAAGATGAGGGTGTTGTTCAGCAATCACATGTGCATCTTTCACTTCTCCCTCTCTCACTGTCATTGTACGATTCCTTCCATACAGCCACGGACACAGAGCAGACAGGTAATGTGCATCGCCTTGCTGTGCGCGCGTGTGTGTGAACGTGCTCCTGTGCCGCTCAGCCCGAGTCCCTAACGAGTTCGTGCTGCAGTAACCCCATTTAGGCATTCAGCTTCTGTTCTTTGGTAATCAAAGTGTGAGAGCTTTGCTTTTTGGCTTGAAATGGTGAACAGGTAGTGCTTTGGAAAGATGCATTGTTCTTCTAGCACCTTCTTATTTAAAATTAATCTACTGTTCATTGAATTAGCATTTAGCTGCCATAAAAATACTTCCTTAATTAACTAATTAAAATGTCATTTTAAAGGCAATATTTGTTGTTTGCATGTTTTATTGTGCTATCAAAGGATCTGTAATAAATAAGACCTAAAAATTTCTTTCCAAGTATCTTTTCCCAAAGCTGTATTGCATGGCATCTCTCTGACATGTTTATTAACAAATCACTGAAGTAACTTTGAACTATTTTGCATAAATGAAGGAGGAATTCTCTTTCAGTCTTTTTCCCATTGCCTGTGATTGGAAGATTTCTACTCTTGTCCCACTTCCTCCTGCTAGAATAGAGCTGTTCTGCGTTGTCTTGACTGCTTAGCACATTGCTTGCCTAGGTTGCTTCAGGAGAAAATAGCCCAAGCATGAAGAGGTATCCTGTCTTTTTCTAATTGAGAAAGACTTTTCTTGGTTAACTTTGCCAAAATGAAAATTCTGAAGTCTTTTCAATACACAATTTAGGCAACTCAGTAAAAAAGGGATTAGGCTTTCCTTTTGCCAAAAAAAAAAAAAAAAGTGTGACCCGTGCATTCCTGTCTACTGGCTGAGAAGTCAGGAACCTACCGTCTTGCTTTGGGACTAAGGGTCCAGACTGAGGTTGAAGCATGGACCTGAGTATTTCCCTTGTACCCCTATGTGTTACGAGGAGCGGAATGAAGATCCTTGAAGTTTGGTGTTCGCTGACTGCATTATGCAGCCACTTTGTAATCCTGACGCTTGTTATTTCAGGGTTAAGAAAGGTATTTAATTTCTCTTGGAATTTTTGAAAAGTGTTCTTTTACATGTCATTGTCTTCCCAAAGAACGCATCACCTTTGGCTAAATGGGGTTCAGCTATAATGTGTGCATGCAGTAGAAATCTACGTTACAGCTTGCTTAAGTTTTTTTTAATGCATGAAGCATGAGTCTTAGTGAAAGACTTTCTTGATGTAATATTCTTTCAGAGGTGTGGAACAGTGGGTTTATTTCTTTCTCATTCGAAGATAGAGGGCAAAGAGGAGCGGTGTGTATCAGTGCCTGAAGGCAAAAGGAACTTGATCAGGAAAAAATACGACCAGGCATTTATGTCTGGGTGTGCAGCGCGTGTTTTTTCTGAAGATGAGGCTTCATGCGTGCGGATAGGGAGATGAGAAGTATTACTGTGAAGGTGGTTGTGGCTGAGTCTTCTATAAGCACTGAGCACCGTTTCAGACCTGTACCAAACACCCTATTTTATAATACACTTGCATAAATGTACTGTACCTTTGTGTACCAATTAAACTCCAAATCTTCTCGACGTAAGTTAGAACGGTGAGCTTTTCCAATTCAGCTTCACTTAATGACCAGGTACTGATAATCTGCTGTAATAAAAGAAACAAGCAAATGGAAACTGAAGTGAGGAAGAGGCTTCTTTGCCATCTGTGCCATCGTGCAGTAGGGCACATTATAGGGCACACAGTGCATGTGAGACTGGAATGAAGTCGGGCAGGAAAAGCACTGTGAGACTGAGCTGAATGTGGTTCAGTTTCCATCCTCACCGAAGTGGGTTTTGGGGAGAGAAAAGGGCTTCAGGGAGGGCAGTAGTGATTCTTCTCAAAGCAGCTGTATAGTTCTTCAGTTTGAAGTCGGTGAAAGAAGGCCTTTTCTGCAATACCTCCAGGATGTTTTGGCTATTTTCCCTGAGGGTCATGTTTCTTTGGCTACAACAGAGAAGTAACTACTAATATTATATTGACTGGAGGAGAAAGAGAGACCCTGGGTGAGATTTCTGTGATTTGTATCTCTCTCTCAAGTGGACATTGCGTAGATCTGCTGTAGTGGGTTTAATTTACCAGCTGTGTCAGGCGATGTGCTAGGCAGAATGCCTTCTGACTAGGTAGTGAAGCCACTGTCAGTTGGTTCTTGTTCTAATATGATTTTTTCCTCAATTTTCAACTTTATGTAGAAGACAAGGAACTGCTTAAGTAATAATCTTAGGCATAACTGTCTTTTCCAAGAAGTTTGAAGTGAGCTGATTCCCTTTGTCTGTTTTAGAAACTCAGGTTTTTGCACAACTGGTAACACTTACAAAGCATCTACTTGATGCAGGAATCTGATGGCCATTTGCTTTCTCTTTTTCAAGCTCACTTATGCTTTTAAAACTTCCCTTAGCTGCTTTTCAAAAAGGTCGTTGTAAATTGGATACCTGATTTGTCTGAACACCTTGAGACTTGCGTATGAATCCCTGATGATAATTTTCCTTTCTTCTTTTCCCCAGAACGGATGGACGCCGCTGGTCCTTGGCCTCCCTTCCTTCATCTGGATATGGAACAAACACTCCCAGTTCAACAGTTTCTGTAAGTAGCATCGACTTTTCCAAGCAGTTCAGTTTGTACAAACACACCCTAACAAACCAGCTTCTGAGTCTTTACTAAAATATCTGGTCTTTCTTCATTGTTTTGCTAACATTTTTTAATATACTAATTATTTTAAAAATTATTTTACTTATTGGTTCTGCTGCTTTTTCCTCCATTTCCCAGCTCCTATCATCTTGCACTTTGCCTTTAGCACTGGTGAAATCCCAGTGCAGCACTTGGCTCGACTGATCAGTTGGGAGGCACAGTATGTCAGAAGTGGCAGGACTCGAAGAGATAGTGCATAATGACTAACCAGCCCTCAGCGTGTTTAGAACTGGGAGATGAAATTCTTGTCTGCTTTCAAGTTCTTCCTATGAAAACCTCTGCTAACAGGCTAGCAAAAGAAAAACTGCTAATGCACATCTCTTACCCAGCTCCAATAATTTGAGCCTCCTAACGAAGGAGCTATAATGTCATTAGAAAGGCTGGATGCAGTTTGCCGAAGTTCTATGCTTTCACAAGGCTAGTATGCCATTAATACCAGTAGCAGCACCATGTTAACCCTTATAACTCTCAGATACTTCATACAATGAATCTTACTCTTTAGTTCATGCAATCTAGATGGTGTGGTTATCCGTGTAACGACCTTGCAAAGCCAAGCATAGGAAAATCAGAAATGTTAAGGCTACCTGTACAGGCTTCATGTAACACACTTTTGTATGTGCGTTACGACGAGCGTCTTCAACTGTGTGGTCACGTCTCACTGCCTCTTTCCAGAATACTTCTACTGCTCTTTTTGTTTTATATGTGCTATTTAGGGTATGTTCCCGATCGTTGTAATACCTGCCTTAATTAGGACTCAGTACTCCACATTATGCGAATCTTACACTGAACCGTGTGAGCTGTTCTATTACACTAATCCGTAAACTTTCTAATGCCTCTGAAATGCAAATTTATCATCACGGTTCCTTAGGAGGTGAGTGTTAAATTCAGTCTATATAGCAAGAGAAGGAATTGGGGTCAAAAGTTTCCTTTTAGTATAAATTGATATGATTAAAATTTGATTTTGCAACATTAGTCATCTCTGGGGCTTCATACGTTCAGACACATTCCTGCAGACTCTAGTTTGCACAGTTTCCACAATTTTTTCTTTTGTCCTTCAAGACAGTTGATTTTGGTTTTTTGGTCTCCTTAGAAGGCAGATGACTTGATTTCAGTCTCCTGTGGGAGAATTCTGCCTGCGTGTGTCTACAGATGCATGGGCAACAGCCCAGAAAAATGGGGAGAAGATTTCATTATCAGCATGAAAAAGATGCCCCTGGTTTCAGTGCCAAGCAATATTATATATTCAAGCACCTGAGAGCAGCTGTAAACATGGCCATAAGCCATGGCTAAGCCCTCTTCAGGGTGCAAGCTATGAGAGCATGGAGCAAGTACAGTTACTTTCTGAAGGGATGACTTCCAAGTGGTTTGATCATTGGTTGTCACTCTGAGAACTTCCAAGATACTTGTGAAGATGATGCTTTTGGAGACCCAACTGCCTGCAGTGTGTGAGTTGTACTTCCCTGCAGGTGTGGTTGTTTTTCGAGAGTTGATAGTTTGACTGGCCTTTGGGTAGATGCCCATGGAGAGGGCAAAACTAACAACAGCAACAAAAAATAGTCATCTGTTGGAAGTATCGGTCCTTGCTTTGAAATAGGGACATTAAAGCTACTTTTAGAAAGTTCTCAGCTTTCTGGCACGGGAAAGAAAGCATATTTGTCTCTTGTCATGTTCCCAGAAACAGCTGGATCACTTTGATTGAGGTTTCTTCAGGGAAAAAAAAAACCCAAACAAATCTGGGATAAACATGTCACATAGAAAGCATCAACTCAAATGGTGCAAGTATTACGAGGCTGTAAGCAAGGTGGTATAATGAGAAACATGAAGTGATAGTCTTATTTAGATCGAATATCACTTTCCTGCAGGAAATAGTTAGACTAAAACCAGTAATTCTGAGACTATTTTGAAATGGCCGAGTCCCTCATCTCTTGTCCTTTGCTGGTTCAGTGTTACAGTTTCAGAAAGACATTTAAATGGGCTGTTTAGTGTAGTGATGCAATTCTTGGAGCTGTTAAGCTTAGTATTACAGTTTTAAGCCAATCCTACTTACTACTTGTCTATGACAGTGCTATTATCCCACTATTTCATAGATTAGAATTAATTTGAATAACACTTCTGAAGTTCATAAGCAGTATTATTCCCCTGTAGACTTTAAAACTGAAGTAAGAAGTGGTCAAGGGGATTGTAAGAAGGGTACAAGGAATTTGTGCTGTAGATGTAAATTTAACAGAATTTTGGGGTTCCATTTGGTGTGATCAGTCCCCTAGAATGTTCTGCTGTCCCGACTTCCTGCCTGGCAGTTGGAGCTGAGCTGCATCTCTGGTCACAGAGCAGCTGCTCTACCAACCACCCAGCTGAACCAAACCACGGCATTTACCTGTTCTAAGGTCTGTGGAAACCTATAGGTTCTGCTTTACTTTTTGCTTCCAAATGAGGGATGACACTTTTAAAAAAATGCACGTTTACCCTTTTCATCCAAATCATGAAGATCAGATGCATCTCATCAGACCGACCGTGAAAAAACTGGAGAAGACATCCTTTCAAGTTAGATGAATATAGAATAGTCAGTTCAGTGGGCCAATATACAATTATTTGTCACCATCTAATCAGCTATTCATTTTTAGATGCAGAGTTAATATATAAGCCACTACAGTTTTTAGCTTGATTTTTTTTTTTTTTTTACTGGATAAGAGTTGAGTAATTCTGCATCTGTAATTAAGACACTAGGGGGATGTTTGTATTAGCTGCAAATACTGAATGCAGGGCTGTGGTTACTAGCACTGCTTCCCCAGTCATTTTGCTGTTGGGAGACAAAGTTGTTAATGCTTGTTCTAGAATATCAGTTATTCTAGTAACTATGTGCTAACCTTCCTTAATGTGGTAGTTTTAGTTTAACTTTGTTTTGACTAAGACCTGCATTTCTAATGCCAGAACTTGAGTTACCTGCTAATGCAGGTCTGTAGGACAGTGTCTTTGGTGCTCCCTGCGCTATGTTATTCATCCTGAATGTGATGTCAGCTGACACATACCTTTTCTTTGACAAGTGTTGCTGGTTTTTCATAGGCAGGTACTTTTTCCGGTTCCTTCTATGGTGTAAGTCACAGACAGGCATCCAAGAAAGCTCTGAAGTCAAATGGGGCTTGCTTCATGCTGCAGTACAGGGGAGAATCCTTCCTGTATTTGCCATGAGCAGTGTGCCCGGCAGAAGAGCTGTGGGCGAAGGGGCTGTCAAATACCTGGGCTCTCTGTCTTGGCATCAGGGTGGATTAGACCAGTGTGAGCTGATATACCATCTGGGTAACCATTGCTGTGTGGACGCTGTGCTGGAGATGACTTCCCAGCATGATCCCTGCACCTAGACCTGCCTGAAAGAAAACACTGGAGATGATGGCTTCCAGTTCCAGCCACACCTGGGGAGTTCGTGCATGTCCCAAGGCTTTCAAGTGGGTTCTTTGCTGTAAATACCTCTGTGTAGTGCAGAGGGAGTGGGTCTGGGATCTGGAGCCATTGTTCTTGTATCAAAAAACATGATCTTTAGGGTTATGTGTTCTCACATTCAGTTCCCATCTCAGTCTTGGCGAGAATTCTCTAGATGAGCCTATGCTAGGATCTGCAACAATCTGCTCAGTTTTAATTCAGCTCAGGTGTAGCCGTTACCTTCTTGACAAATTTGCATGTAGCTGTTTTTAGGTAATTTCAGAGCATTTTCTCTTTGCTATCAACATTACAGACTTGCCAGACTCAGTGAAAAGCCTTGTCGGTGCTTGGCTTTCATTGCTGGGCCATACTAGTTAGCTGCTTTTTTTTTTTTCTCAAACCCATCAACAGCAAGTAAGTCTAGAAAAGGATGCTAAGTGTTTTAAAGCTTTGTTCATACATGTTATATCTTGTATAATTCCCTCCTACCAATACTTCTGGTACTAGGATGCAAGCACATTTCACTTTGAGTGAGGGTTATGTAGCAAAAGGAACAGTTTTTCCGCTGGAACAGTGAACAAAATCTACATTCCAAGTCTCCTTACTGATCTGATGAAATTAATTAGGATGATGTTTGTAGTAAGGCCCACTGGTGTTAGCCAGTGCTACTCTGGTTATTCAGCACTTGTGGGGGTTTTTTCCCCTCTGCATTTAAAGGTGATTTTTAATTTGTCCTTACATAATGTATTTTCTTACTTTTGTCAAATGGAAAGGGGCATTGAAAAATCACACAAGAAAAGATGTGCTCCTTAGTTGACGGACAGCTTCTTCCCCGGGAACATCCAACATTTGATTTTGTTAACGCTTCCCACAAATGCGTGTTTTAATCTCAGGTTTCTGGAGGTTCAGGAATTAACACAGTTTCATGTCTACCAGTATCATGGGATGTGTGTCATAAAAATGCATCAACTTATTTAAAGATGAACAAGCTGTTTATAACAAGAAACTGTTAATCTTACAACTCTGCAAAGTCAGCTCCTTTGATTTTATTATTGTCTACTTGGTTAGAGAAGAAGCATGATGGATAAAGGAAGGGAGAAATAAATTCCTGGCCATTTACAATGGCTATTTCAATGAGAGCCAATAATCAGCAAAAACTCTCACGTATACACAGCTCCATAGCATTCTGCATGCCAGTGAAACTCCTGAGCTAAGAGAGCATGAGGGAAAAGGAAAGAAAGTTGCTCACCACTCCAGGAACCTCCTTGGCCTTTCCAGAGTAGCATGGGTACTCATGTACCTTCCTTTCTGCCTCCTGATAGCAAATTACCTGCCTGATCAGATGTAATGGTTCCAGAATCGGATGCAGCAGTTCCCTAGCTTTCTCCCAAAGTTTTCTTGATCTCACCAGCCCTGTCATGGTACATACAGGTTGGCGTAGCCTAATGAGAACAATAAACAGAGGCACCTGGTCTGATAAGTAGCTTTCTTTTCTGCTGGAGTGTGCAGTGTCTGGCAGAATCGGTTCCTCTTCCATTCATTAGCTGACCCCTATGCATGCGTTTAGTGCATTTCTTTTCTGTATTTTTTTCTGTACTCAGTCATCATGCTCATCTCAGGAGAAGCTGCACCAGCTGCCCTTTCAGCCCACGGCAGATGAACTTCATTTCCTGACAAAGCATTTCAGTACTGAGAGCATCACGGATGAGGAAGGGCGCCACTCTCCAGCCTTGAGGCCTCGATCTCGCAGTCTCAGGTGAGCTTTGGGTTCTCTCTTAAGTTTTTAAGGTGTTGCACACATGTATTGCATTTCCTTGTGCTTTCAGACCTAGAATAGTAATTTGTAGTTGTTTTGTTACATGTTTTTGAAATCATTTTACTCAACATTGAAACCACCTCACCTAATCAGTGGGGATTTTTTTTTTTTTTTACATTTGACACTGAGATTTTGGGTTGCAAAATGGTTAACACAGTCTGCTTTTGTGTCTTTAAAATAACGCCATGAAAATGCGATCCACAAGCATCTCGCTAAATCTATGGGATGTAGATTTCCCTTAGTGAAGCGCCTTCTCAGGAATTTTGCTGCATTAATATAAGGAAGTGGTTACAGTCCCTGTTAATAACTTTTCCAGCAGTGCTTCTGGGGGGGTGTGAAACCTAGAGAAGACACGGTCAAAACCGTAAAGGGAGTTGCACCCAGGAGCAGTTTTGTGGTAGTGCTGAAAATGTCAACTGCTAATGCAGGAGAAACTAATTTTTACTGTTGCTTCAGAGAACTGGTTGTTCAGAGATACCTATCCAGGGGGTATTTCCTTGTGCAGTTGATTTTTACATACTTGAAGACAGAAGCACTTAGAACTTCATCTGTCACAGAATTATGGAATGACTGAGGTTGGAAGGGGCCTCTGGAAGTCATCTTGTCCAAACCCCTGCTTGAGCAGATTGCCCATGACCATGTCCAGATGGCTGTTGACCGTCTCCAAGGATGGAGATTCCACGAACTCTCTGGGCAGTCTTTCCTGGAGGTCTCTAACAATTATGTGGAATAAATCCACGAACATTTTGTATCATGGCAAAAGCCTTAAGTTTTGCTGTGGATTTAGTGTTGGACCGAGCGAATGAAAGCCTAGAGATGCGTACCTCTAGAGGCAGCATCTTGTGAAAGAGAAATGGTTTGTACGAGCAGGGGACAAGGAGGTGAAGTCTCCCTTCTGCTTCTCATCTGAGGGAGCCAGAGATGGATGTCTCTTTTAAATTAATAGTCAAGATTCAGAAACTCTGCAGCTGGAAACACCAAATCAGTGTGTCCAGCTCAGGACCTAGGGCAGGGTTTGTAATAGAGGGAAGTGAAACAGACCAGGATAACAACAAAATCCATGGTGAGTGTAGTGTCATGACAGAGGTGACCTTTCATGATTATTTGTAATTATTTGTATGTTCTAAACTTCAGTGCAGGCTGCATGGTAATTGCATATGGATCTACTAAGTCTAGTTACACAATAATCTGCAGGAGCAGGTAAGTACTATAGGTAGTAGCTCACTTAGCCTCTGATCTGCACCAATTGCCATGTAGTAAAAGACTCGTAATATGATTTGTACTGAGTCTCTTTGAACAATAGTCCTACTTCAGTCCTCTTGCAGTCACTCCTAACGCTATCGCTGAGTAGTGTAACTGTAGTAGTACTAATTCTTTACAGATAAAACAGCTACTGTAGGTAGACAACACACCACTAAAGTAATTACTGTCCTTTCTAACACAGGCATAATGAAGTATAAGACACTCTTCCTAATGCAAGAATGATATAAACAATAAAATGAAGAGCCCAGTTTATATTTTTCCATGTTAATACAGATTATCAACTTGCTGAGAATTTTACCTCTGTGAGCCAATTTAGAGGCACAGTTATAGGTTTATAATTTGTGACGAGGCTAGATTAATTCACTGTGTCATATAACTGTGTGATTAATCTTTTTCCTCTCTGGAATGCTTTCTCTACCTCTCACTGGTATTCAGTTTGATTATGGCCAACCTTCTTGATACTCCAAACCTTAGAGTGAAGTAATTTAATTTTTTGACCTTACTGTGCCTGATTTGTTTTTCATCTTGTTTATTGCTAGTACTGTGATGCTGTGTGGCTCTAAAGCACCCTTGCCACTATCAAGCATTCATGCTGGCCCTCACACCTCCAAGGAAAATTGATACGTCAGCCCAACCAATTGGAGCAATGTTTGCAGGAATAAATACCCTCTTTGACAGAGTAGCATGTCCTTGTAAACAAACAAGTATTGAAATACGTGAAGGCCAGACCTGCACGTCTTGCTTATTTATTTGCCCATACGATAGAGTTGGCTCACTTAGTGAGAGGATATTTTTACTTACCTAAAAAATGGAGAAAAAATAAATCAGCAATTAATGTGTTGAAAATTAAGCAGGAATTTCCTAAAAATGTAATATTTACATAAGCATTTAATGGTCTTGTTTGATCTGTTTTAATGAAAAACAGATGAACAAAATACACCAGATGTTTTCTTTACTTGGCAGTCACAGCTTTGTAAGTTAAAGGATGGTCTGATATTCATGACTGAGTGTTAACGTGTATTTATTTTTCATCCTTTATGACTGCAGCCTTACCTCTCTTTTTGTCAGAGAGGAACTGGTGTTTTGAGATGCCACTGTCAAATGCTGGGACTGTTGTTTTTGACAGGCTCTAAGCCAAGATTGTTTACATGTGTCTGATGATCCTTCTATGTTCCTAGATAAAGTATTGCCTAGATGTAACTTTTGGAAAAATCTACTTTTTTAGACTAGAAATTTACCATTTTCTTGTATCTGGCTGCAAATGTTCTGTTCATTCAGAGCAGTCTAAATGATCAAGCTGCTTGAGAGAAATAGCAGAGCGTACAGCCGTGGAGGGTAGTGTTGGCTGACGTACACTGACAAGTTGGTAGCACCTCTGTTGCTCAGGGTGTTCTGCCAGTGTGGCTTGAAGATGCTGATGACGTAACTAATTATGCCTTATTTGAAATCCCCCGAATTTCGACAGCAAAGAAATGGTTCTGATTCTTCCCCAGCTGCTTTCCTGCATAGGGGAAGGAGGTAGCTGGAAAGCAACGCTGGGATCCTGAAGTGTGGTGTGCTGAGAAAGCTGGTGGCTAAAGCCAGGACACTGTTCTCTCATCCATCTCCAGCTGATCCAGTACTTGCATGCTAAATGAAAGAACATATTTCCATGTGATCCACCTGTTTTGGTGCTTATAATGTGTCTTCAGCAGAATATTTCTTTATGACCTGCAGAGGTAGTTCCTAAATCTCTGAACTGTTCCCTTTTTTTAGTAATCCAGCCTTCAGATCCATCAGGTGATTAACAGACAGATGCCCAGGCTGCAGTCACGTTGTTTAGAACAGTTCTGGGCTTTACCTGAAGATCTTTTCTGGGACAGGAGTAAAATGCATGGAGAGTGTGAATTCTTGCATCATTCCTCAAGTTAGAGAGATGCTCCCTACCTTTTTTTTCCCGGTTCTGTTTGTCATCCTTTAGCGGTTGCTAACACGTGGCAATGTGTGGAGAGTGTCAGAGGTAAAAGTAGAGTTAACTAATACCGACTTCTTCAGGATGTGCCTTGGTGCAGTCTCTCAGCCCACCAATCTGCCCATTTTTCTTGATCTCTTTCATATTTCAGGATAATGTTGTCTAGGGAAAAAGGGTTGAAGATGATAGTTTTATGTGATTGAAGTAGATGAGGTCATCCTTAATCAAATATGCTCCTTCGTATCCTTGCTGGGTAAGGCTTTTTAAATGCAATCCTCCAGCCTCATTTTCTAGGTGCTTGATTCTGCCGTTAAGAATATACAGAGACGAGAACCAGAAAATGCCAGTTGCCAGAAGAGGCTTTTGACAATAACATACCCAAGATGGGAAGAAGGAATAGGTGTTGTGAAACCCCACCAGTGGCCCACATAGTCCATCTTTGCCTTGGAGCAGGCAGTGCTCCTTGCGGAGCGGGGACTCATGCAGCCAGGCGTCTGCCAGAGAAGGGGGATAGTTTTGTATTCTGAAGCGTAAGGCATCTGTTTCTTGCTAAAATACATTCTAAACTACGTTGTGGATAATGTTGGTCTCTTTGTTTTCTCTCTCAGGACAGCGAGCTCTTTGAACTCGGTTTAAAGAAGTTC
Source organism: Eurypyga helias (assembly GCF_000690775.1). Taxonomy (NCBI): domain Eukaryota; kingdom Metazoa; phylum Chordata; class Aves; order Eurypygiformes; family Eurypygidae; genus Eurypyga; species Eurypyga helias. The sequence continues at coordinate 33,266 of NW_010267793.1, forward strand.
TTCAAAGTGATTGGTTTTGAATTTGTTAACCTTTGGTTTCACTCCCCATCTTTATGGTTTTTTGTTATGAGCAAACCTTGCTTTCCTTATTTGCACCCTGTATTGCTCATTACTTCAACTTTCTAGTGTTTCCCATTGTGAGCAGTCTCAGTCTCTGTTGGCAGGCATAAAAAGCTGAAGTATTGGAAAGAGCTAGTTACATCCCCTGTATAAATACTAAAAATAATCATTGGTCCGTACTTTCAGAGAGATTGTAATTGAAATGTATTCTCTTT
>NW_010267793.1:33550-42279 GCF_000690775.1 Eurypyga helias
ATATCCATGTATATTATAAACATTATTTATTACTTAATTGTTTATATTTATAAATGTAAAAATCCCTTACATTTAAGAATGTCGCCCCTAGTATAAAAAGGGGCTGAACTGGAAAACAATTCAGCGATACAAAACTAATCACACACAGTATTTGTCCGCAGACCCAACACAGCTGAAGCTCAGTGTTTGTAAAAATGAATGAAAAAAAATTTCCAAAAGACATTATTTATTACTTAATTGTTTATATTTATAAATGTAAAAATCCCTTACATTTAAGAATGTCGCCCCTAGTATAAAAAGGGGCTGAACTGGAAAACAATTCAGCGATACAAAACTAATCACACACAGTATTTGTCCGCAGACCCAACACAGCTGAAGCTCAGTGTTTGTAAAAATGAATGAAAAAAAATTTCCAAAAGTATGTAAGCAAACTCAGAAATGACTTTTCAAAGCACTCAGTGAGAAAGACTCTTTACTGTTCTGCTTCACTGCTTACCTGTCCCAAGAATTACTGTATATCCTGCTTTGCCTCAGGTTCCCATTTTTGTAGCAGCACTGGAATAACTGCCCAGTGTGGGCTTTCTGTGCTGTTTGGTTATGATTATGCAAGGACAAAGAGCTTTGAGTGAAAAACAAAGTTGCACTTTTCATTTTCTACGTTATTTCCTCTGTGGTGTAGATAGCTGTAGTTCTGTGGGAAGCTGTCTTTCGCGATTACTGTGCCTGTTGTGTAGATTCTGACGTCAGCAGGTGGGTTCTGCTGTACCGAGCTCAGTTCCCCTTTGGCCATTGCCCTGTCCAGAAGCAGGATGGGCCCCGAGGTCTCGGTGTTGTGGTCTCTGTGCAACACGGAGTCGTGTTTGCTCTGAAGTGTCATGGTCAGATGTAGATTGTCCGTATTTGCTACTGCTTTATTGCCTCTTTTTTTTCACGGGGATTTTTCTGACTCACACAAATTACATTAATACTGGGAGGTCAGAAGTTTATATATTTATTTCTTGGGGGCAGAGGAAGACCAGTGCTTTGTTCACTTTCAGCAGAAGGTTTAACTGAGTTTCTACTTCATACAACTTCAGCTCTCTAGTGTTAAAATTCCTTATTTTGTGTGCTTGGAAATAACAGAATATTAAGGCATATGGTTTTAATTTTCCCATGGACACTGACTTTGGTATCAGGCTGTAAAATACATCCTAATTGAACCTCCATGTGTGGAGTAAAGCAGAAAAGAGCTTGGAGTGCTTTCAGCTTCTCTGCGTTTTCCTAGTAAATACAGCTGTCATGGTGAAAGGAAAAATAGGTATTCACAAACACCTCAGTTTTGTTTAGCCACAGTTACACTAGATTTTGTAAGATATAATTTATTACTATAAATGCTACTTCTTGAAACAGCTGTCTGTAAGCCATTTTCACTTTCTAGCATCAGATAAAGACGCATGAGTTTTGACACACTGAAGGCTGGAAACCTTTGTGGGAGATAGATGTCACTGAACGTCTACGACCACCTCATTTCATAAAGCAGAGTGAGGGAGAAGAAGGAGAAAAGAGAGTAGTTTTTCATTCTGCCATTAAGCTTAGGGGGACAGATCCTATTCTTCTAATGTCTGCTCTGCTGAAATGAAAAACTCGATGACAATAATAATTTCTTTGACCTACCTATCTGCACCAAGAAGGGAGAAGCAGCCTGCTTTCTGTCATAAAATGTTCTGCACGTGCACAGTACGTGTCCTGTGTTTTACAGAAAATAACCTGTTCCTTTGTGAGGCTTGAAATGTTAGACCGGTTTAGTTCTGTATGTGAAATTTTTGGTGCTAGAGATAGATGTGTGAAGCTTTTGCATTTGAAAAGCTGTCATGCCAATAAAATGTATTAAAATCCTTTTTGGGATTTTTTTTCCTAACTTCCCTTATGTTCTCCCTTGGTGGCATTCAGCGATCCGCCCAGTCCTGGTTTCTGTTTTTGCCTGGTTGTGTCTCAGAGGTGCTGTACAGTAAGCAGCAGTGCCTGGCAGCTAGCCCTTGGTTAGCTAGTCACTTAGCCATCTAACTATGTCTGTACTTTCCCAGGCTAAGCATCAACCTGAAAAATTATGGCACAGAATATTAGGTTGCAGTGTTTCTATAGTCAGCTAGATGTTTAATTTGACTTGTGATATTGGGCAAATGTTATTTAGAATGACAGTTTGAACCTTGATCCCAGGTTCTATCCAGAGCTGTTTCAATGTTCTGGGTGGGAATAAGTGGTAGTAATCAGCTTCCAAAGCTGAGAGGCAAAACTGCCGATACTCAAGGAAGCTGAGGGATTAAAAGTGATTACTTTCTTGCAAAATACAACACGCTTGTGCAAAGAAAATAAAAATTATTTTGTTTCAGAATCGTAAAAAACAAAAGCAAACCTAATAAACTCCTGTATCACTATGGTTCTCCTTATGGAAACGCTACATCTGCTGGCAGGACATCTTGAGCAGCAGGATTTTTGTATAGCTCTTCATCTTGTGTATCCATATGAAAGGAAAAGACAAAACCCCCTATGTTTTATTGCCCTAAGACAGCAAATACTTAAGCATGCACAGACTTCAGAAGGACTGCTTTAGTGTGAAAATGAAGTACGTGTGTGCCTCCCTGTTTCTGTCGTCAGCATCAAAGGGCTTATATAGCCTTGTAATTTATACCTCACTTAAGTCACACAGAGAAACAATACATTATGGGAAAATAAATTCTTCAATAACTATGTTCACCGAGTTCTTCAGCTCCAGATAAACTGCCAGTAAACAAGCGTTTGTGTCAGTGGGTTTGGTCTTGGAGATAAAAGGATAAAGATAGCAGGCTGGGTGTGTGTGTGAATTTGCTTCTACGTCTGAAATTTAAATGTTCTTACCCTTCTTTTTATTATGTCACACATTACATATGAATATAAATGTAAGTTTCTTTTTGAAGAATTTTTTCCTTGATTTAAAGTAGCTTTCTACAATGCTAAGGGATATATTTTCTTCAAAAACAGTTGATGAAAATGTGTTTTTACCTGGTATCCAAAACATCCAAATAATTTTTTTCACATTTAACATAAGGATTCGGTGAGAGATTTAATCTGAAGTGTATTTTCCCAAGCTGAGGGATAAACCTTAATAAGAACAAGACACGATGTAATTCACGGAATTCCAGCGCCAGGCATGAAGAGAGATGGGAATTGCTATATTCTGTGAGCCAGCGAGTTAAATTTTCTTTGAATTGTAAATATATGTTCCCCGAAGAATGTTTCTTCCTTTAAATAGGTTAGCAGCAAGGTAGGAGCTGTAATGCATTCCGAGTTTAAAATGCATTTATTCCATTTAGAGAGATTCATTTCACCCTTCACAAGAAGGTTTAGAATGTTTGAACTCATTCAAGATAAAATTCTGTTTTCTGACATAGAGGAAATATTTTTAGCAATATGTAGGACTCTTAAAATCACAAATGATCACATGAGATACCAAATAATTGAAGCCCTTGCTTGTCTTGAGCATTAAAACAAGGTAACCAGAGAAATGAGATGCTGTAGGCGATCCTGTAGCCAGGGATTTAGCCGCATTACCTCACTCGGGCTGTCCTCCGTGGCAGAATGAGTCAGAGCGGTGCATACCATCAGATGTGATGAAATGAGATGCAGCTCTTCTGTTAAAAAAAAATAACACCCAAACATTAATATAAATGCAATTTGTCAAGATTCAGCATCCTGGTTTTTGAAGCCTTGAAGTTGCTTGCTAACCTATGCACACATGCATATGCATCCATGGTGTGACATGCCTCAAGGGAGCGCAGTTTTCCTAAAAGTATTCTGTTCCTATTGCTTGTGGTATTTATATAGAAGATTTAGCTGAATAGCACTGCTCATCCGTCCCTCCTGTAGCGTCGTATTCTTCAGGCAAAGCAAACCAAACCATCCCAAGTCTCTTGTTTCATTTTTCTCTGCTCCATTCTGGCACTAGAGACTCCAGAAACAACAGTGATTCCTTCCTGGGCAAGGCTGCTACCTTGGGGGGCAGTAAGAGGACGAGGGAAATATGCTGTACCTGCAAGAAGTGCGCTGATGTTTTTTACATGCTTTTATATTAGGGCTTGCATTCACTGAAAGTAGGTGGGTTTCTGCCCGAGTTCACGTGAAGAGAGGAGTGCTAGCAGTTTTCAGATGACTTAGCCAGGAGAGCTGTAGGTTGCCATGGCTCGATAGGATTTTCTCTCAAGTTCAGCCCCTGCCCATTACTGAAGCGAAGTCAAAGCTTTGGAAGAGCTGCGGTCAGCGCCGCAGCATTATGACCAGCATGAGATTTTGGAGGGTTTTGATGTGGTAGCTGTGAATGATAACATGCTTTCTTTTCTCCTCTAGCCCGGGTCGCTCCCCAATTTCCTTTGACAGTGAAATAATAATGATGAATCATGTGTACAAAGAAAGGTTTCCAAAGGTAAGGAATCGCTGTTTTGAATAATACATCCAGTGAGCTTGTGACTGAGCTCAGAATCTGTTGGTTGTGCTCTTTGGAGAAGGAGCCCAGCTCTTACCTCAGATTTCCAAGCAGTGCAGTTTGCTGTGAGTTTGAAGCTGCCTTCTCTGCTTCACAGGCCGACTCTGCAGCAGAAGAGATGGGAAAGCTTTCTGTGTTTGTGAACGTGCATCATGTTTACTGAATTTGTCATGTCTTTTATTGGCCTGACAAATGCTCGCAGGAATGAGAAGGGCCATGCTCTGGCTGCTCAGTCCATCTGTGTTGTCTGAGGCCAGTCTCCATATATATTTTTTACTTGTCTTTTTCTTTAAATTCCAAATCAGATCAAGTCTGGAAGAGGGATGTTTTGCTTCGTTTCATAGATCCTATTTTAGAGTAATTTCAGAATATGTTGAATATCATTCTCTCATTATTCCCATGTGTAACTGCATTAAAATTGCTTTATACTGATCCAAACTCCTTTGGTTTTGGTAGGCTTTCCTTTTACTTATTGGAAACGCAAAGTCTTCTTTTAAAGCCATTCCAAATTATACTGGAGGTTTTGCCAAAAATCAACTTTGCCACTCGGTTTTTTGGTACCAGAGCAGCAATGAAGGTTGATTTGGATTTTTAGAAAAGTCAGTCTGAATTCAGTCACACTGAAATGCACTGAAGTGATCTGCAGTGGCAATAACTGTAGGTTGGGTTGGTTTTTTTTTTAATCTGAATATTGCAGTTTGTGGGTCTGTGGAATCCAGCTTTGAAAATTAACATCTCATTGGAATGAGCGTAGGAGATCGTGTATCCCAGAGCTGTTGGTATGGCCATTCCTTCCTGTTCTACTGACAGCAAAACCAGATGTTTCTCTGGAGACAGGATATCAGTGCTTACAGTGGTAGAAATGTCGTGGGTCTGTTGGATGGGGCAGTGATTTTCAGGTTCCGTGGTCTTGCCTGGAAGTTCTGAAAACTGCCTCGTATCTTACATCCTTGCTCTGGAGACCCAGGGAGGAAACCAGCCTCAGGACCTGGATATTTTTATGGTCATTTACGTTTTCAGAAAGTGTGTTCTGATCCATTTTTATTGTTTGCTGCTGTGAACATAACTTTCGCCTATGGTACGCTGTTTTTATTCTCAGCAAAATACTATTGTATTTCGGAATATTTTTGTAAGCCTTGTGCAATTTGGAGTTAAGACTGTCTTACTTGAGCGCCCTACTTGTTTAAAGTCTGGGATAGCAAAATCTAAGAATAATTTCTGTTTATGCTGTACTCGTAGGCCACGGCGCAGATGGAAGAACGGCTGGCTGAGTTTATTGCCTCTAATGCTCCAGAGAACGTGCTGCAATTAGCAGACGGGGTCCTAAGTTTCATTCACCATCAAGTTATTGAACTGGCCAGAGACTGCCTGGATAAATCTCGTGAAGGTCTTATTACTTCTCGGTACTTTTATGAGCTGCAGGAAAACTTGGAGAAACTTCTCCAGGACGTAAGTGCTCTCTGGAAAGGAAAATACATTGTTTTGATTGTAGCTTGAAACAATAAGCCAGAGCTTTGATTTTAGGAGAGGCAGTGTAAGTTCCTAGGGGAAGGGCAGCGGGTGGGGGCTTCAGGAGATCTGAGTTGTGCCGGTCTGCTCTTGATCTACCACAAATGAATTTGAGCAAATCACGTCACCTGTGTACTTCATTTGTATGAAGGCTAAATATGCATATGAGTGAGTCAAAGGCAGTCTTCACCATTTATGAAAATGGGGTTCATCCAGATGGAGGAAATTACTGAACTTTTCTTTCATGTACTTCAAGACTCTGAATGACTTATTAATTACACTGGTGCCTTCAAGGAGTGAAAACACCATAGTTTGTAGTGTTGCTATGAATTTTTCATAAAAGATTTTCTTGAGCTGAACTTAATCCAGTTGTGGGGTTTGTAGTACTTCGATGTGTTTTGTGGTGTTCAAAGCTTATGAAAATACACAAGGGTGCACAATTTTAATGCATGCTCAGTATGCTTCAGCTACTCATTAAAAATTGCTCTTTGCCTTTAAAATGAAAATAATATTGAATTAAAAGAAAATCTCTTAGAATTTTTGCTATAGCTGTTGTGAAGAGTCAGCGCTGTTACCAGTGACCTCTGTTTGGGAATGCCTTCCTAATCTTTGGCTTTGATTTAAGGAGATAGCAAGCTGAAAACACAGGATTTGTAGAGATCGCGGTCTCAGATAACAAATATCAGAGACACACCTAGAAACAGAACACCTGAAATAAACTGTTTTCTGTGATGATTTTTAATCTGTTGGGTAAAAATGTTGTTGATCAGTTCGCCATTGATTTTGTCCTTGGTCAGTTTGACTGGCATGAATTGCACTAGTTTGCAAAGAGTGGCAAAGGGACACAGACATTAGAAAATGTCAGATGAATAAAAATACTATTTTAATATACAATTATTGTATTAAAAAGCTTTGTGAAAACTTCAGGATGTTCCCTTGTATCAGCTAAAATCTTGGGCTATCCCATCTATGAGAATGGCTGTAGTTTCTCTGATATTTGTTATGCATGAGAAAAAAAATGACTCATGTTTGGTTTTGTGGTGTTCTGCCTGGGTGGGGAATACAATTTGACAGAGCAAGGGAGGCAGGGAATTTCTTTTGAGGGTCTATATCGTTGTCTGCCTATGGGATATCAGTAATCACTGTGGATGCACTTAATAGTAAAATATGTGTTTTCTGGTAAAAGTGGTGTTCTTTGGATGCTGTGCAAGCATTTGACCACTGATGCCACCATCCAGGGCTGGAGAAACTGTATCTAGTCAAAGAAGTTGTTCAATATTCGCAGTCTTTAAACGAGAGAAAGATGTTTTTGGAGTTTGAGTGGCAGCATAACCTTCCTGGGCAGGATGAGCATCACCCAGCGTCACTGCCGGGCCCAGCGACAGCTGGCTGCAGCTTGTGAGCCATCATTCCTGCCTGTGCAGGGCTGGCAGGGAAAGGGGGAGGTGGAGGGATTGCCTGCAGCCAGATGAGCATGTGTCAGTGGGCCCACCTCATATCTCCAGAGTCGAAGCACAGTAGGTATTTGGACACGTCAGCTATGAAATAAGGGATCAAGCATCTTTGGGTGATGGGTAGGAAGTTGAGAAGATTTCACTAGAAGTGGGTAAAATACCTTACAGTTCAGGGGGCACAGGAGGGCTATGGTGTGTTTTACGGCTTCTGCTAACAGGTACTTGGAGCTTGAAATGCTCCCACTCCTAGACTTTTCTCCTCTGTGCGTGGACCATGATTTCTCATACCATAAGAAATTAAGAGAGCAATAAATTGGATCTGGCCACTTCCAGTCTGTACTCAAGCCTGCTTCTGGCCTGAAGAGGTTAACCAGGATTTCAGAGAAGGTTTGGGTCAGATAAATCAGCCTTTTCCTTTCCTCGCCCTTCCCTCAGAACAAATCCTCAAAACATACTTCTCAAATGTCCTTTTCCCTTCGATGCTACGTGCATCGTACTGCTGCTCCGAAGCACCGGGAGAGATGGTGCTGAACATCGAACGTGACGTGATGGGAGAAGATGCAGTGGTCATCTCTGGGCTTGTTCAGGGGTTGACTTTCAGGGCTTGCTTTGACCTCTTCCTCTTCACACCTTCTGCAGAATGGGGTGAGAGAAGGGCCAGCTCTTAAACTGATTTACCTTAGGGACTGAGGTGGGCTAGAGATGATTAAAGGGGAGGCTTAGAGAGACAAAGGAGGCAGAACAGGCTGGAAGGAAGAGAAAGAAATTGGTAACAGCAGAGGAATGCCAGAGACTTCATTCTACATCTTTCTCATTTGTGTTTTCTGTCCTATCATAGTTCCTTGGCTTTTCTTTTACATTTTAATATGTAAAAGCTACTTGTTTGCCCCTGCTTGCCAGTCTGGGCTTTGCTCTTCAGACTGCGCTCTGGAAGGAAATAACTGGGACATGTCTGTGTAAATACACAGAAATTGGCGATAATATTTCTTTTGGAGGGCTCAGTTGAAACGCAAGAAGTCTGGGGTCATGTATAGATTGTACCAAATCTGAGGACAGGATATTTACCTTTGCTTAGCTTGTAAGGTAGCACGCAGTTACACACACTATAAATACCCACTGGAAGGTCGTCAGAAAGGCTTTTCCACTTGTGCCGTTGTATGATCTCTGTAGTAGGATATATAAAAATATATGGTATATTTTTATAGCATATAGAAAGATTGGGAAGATGATTTATTGGTGAATAAGGAGGTCAGCAAGTGGCAGGGATGCCC
>NW_010267793.1:42309-45062 GCF_000690775.1 Eurypyga helias
AAGAATGGTTTTTCTTCAAATTCTTTTTAAGGTGTTGATTATGACACGTGGGAACAAGCCACACTCTCACAGTATTTCAAACCATAGAAAGGAAACTCGGTTTAATATGTTGCAGTTTGAGTCTATTTTCTGTTGTAAAGCTGTAGCTGTAAAGCAGAGTAATTGGTTGTGTAACTAATGAGATGTTTAGATATACCAAGCCAGAAAGCTTTTAAAAGTTTTTAGGTCTTGGCTTCTGTAATCAAATGCCAACAAATCTCATTAGTTATGGCAAATGAGATCTTTTCCCTTGTTTGGAGCATGAAATATTGTCTTTTAGCCAGAAAAACCCTACTGCTTATTGCATCATTGAAATTATCCTGAAGTAAAAATGAATTTAAGAGATTTTCTTTATTTTGGAAAACATGAACTTAAACGTTACGCTTCACACAAGGTAAAAATATTGAAAAGTAAGGCACTTCTGAAAAAGAACATATTCAGTTCTTGATCTGTTATTGTGGGGTGGGCTTAGAGGATGGGGTAGGAGTTCAGGTACTACATGGCTGAACTAACAAGGTAAAACTGGGCAAAAGGAGTTGAATGGCTTTTGCGTAGGTGTAGCCAATTGGTGAGGAAGGGGGAGGATTACAGGTGTTTCTGTGCGTGGAACGAGAGGAACGAGGGTGTCCGTGTGACCGGTGCTGCATGTCGGGAATTGGATGTTCTGGTTGGGATCGCTTTCTTAATGCGAGCCCGAGCGCAAATGTATTGGGTTTTGGCACTGCAGGTCTATTGTTTTCGTTTCCATCAGTATGTTAGCTCAATTACAGCGTTGTGACTTGCAGATCCCAGTTATTGGTCCTGTTGAACCCCAGGGGAGGACAGTGATTTTAATTTCATGCCCCAGTAGCTGCAGTTAGTGACGGATGGGTCTTTCAGATGAGGGAGTCGGTGTGTAAATTACCCCGTGCTACCTCCTGCACACGTGTCCTGGCAGCGGTGTGCGGGAATGGCATCAGCCCACCGCCCCGGCAGCCTCTCCTCCTCCCCACGGGAGGCGGGGAGTGGGGGAACCCTGAAATGCCACCAGCAGCCCTCAGACAAGCATGTCGTCACGGGGAGCTGCTGATCAGATGGCACATCTCATTCCGGGGCCTGGGCAGCAACCAGCAGCGCCTGGCTGTATAACCCTCTGGTTTCCAGATGCTGTCCTCGGGACAGATGTAAGCCGGGCGTCCGGAGGGATGTCCGGGCTGTCCTGCGCCAGGAGGAAGCACGAAGAGGCTGTTTTACTGAGGATCCTGGAAGAGCAGCGCTGTGCAGAGATGATGGCTGAGTGGCTCTTACAAGTTGTGGTTGATTTTTGTCATCCTTATGTTTTTCCTTTTGCTTTTCTGTATCATTTGGCAGCCGTGGTCTAGCCTTCCCTTTCCAAAACAGACACCTGATTAAAGTAGTTACAATTTTAAATTGTTTTGCCTTAATTGTCACAGATGAGAAAAGGAGAAAACAAAAGGACTTGATTTAAAACAATAAGTTTGCCTCGACAGTATAAATGGATGCAAAATGATGAATTATTATTTTTTGCTAATACAACATACATGGGGGGAAAGGACTTTCCAATTGCATGGCTCATATTTCAGATAATACAAAGTTGTTGATGTTTTATTTATTCATTTCAACACAGCTAACCCCTGGTGATCTGGAATAGCTTTTCAACTGTGAAAGCATTAATTTCTTTCTAGAATTCATATTTTAACTCTTTAAGTCTGCATAATGCATTAGGGGACACAGAGTGAATACTAAATAGCTTCATTTTGATTATTTTCTGTTTTATAATTAGAAAATACCTTTTAGTTAGGAAAAAAAAAAAGAAATTTATTTCAATGCTTTCAAAATAATCTTTTTAAGCCAGGAAGCATCTCCGATACTGGTTTTACATAATATACTAGCAGGTACATCATTTTGTTCAAGGTTAAAATTCTCGCCCTAGCTTATCAGTGCTGAAATAGGCAATCCACATTCATTATTCTGACCTGTGTCAGAATGAGAAATAATGGACTTATATATATATTATATGTATATATTTATTTTTTGGGTAACAAAATATCAGGGATATGTTCTTTAAAGCGCTGCCTGTGTGTTTCTAGCTCTGAATTTCTGCTTCCCTCTGTTTTTATTGTTCTTTTAGGTCACCAGTGTGATTGACTTCTCACTCATGTCTTTTCCTTATATGGTGCTAATGAACAGTGCTAAACGAACCTTTTAGTTTATTGCTGCTTGCATCCTTGTTGATAAAATATCATTCCTATAAGAACTGGCTTATTGCCAGCATACACCCACTGATTAAGTTACAGACTTCATCTGTGACTCTGCTAAAGCCTAATTTTTCAACTTTGGGGAAAAAATAGACCAATTTTGTCCCAGAGTTTTCACATGTCAGTGGAACCATCTTTTTATCACCCTGCAATGAAATCCTATTTTATCTGTGCTTCAGGACTCTATGACACTATGTACTTGAGTAAAAGGAGAGTAGTTTGGGGGCGGTTGTTCAGATTTGTCTTTTTGGGGTTGTTTAATTATTTGTTTCAGTGTGTTTATTGTTACAAAAACACACACACACACACACACCCTTGAAACTAAGCCTTAAATTTATACTATAGTCAAGTAGAAAGGGTGGACAAGAATAAATTTTCTGAATCAGGTTGCTGTATGTGCTTTGCTTTGCTTGCGTGCTTGGTCTTACACAGCATACAGTGCAATGCTGTAGTTGT
>NW_010267793.1:45081-57556 GCF_000690775.1 Eurypyga helias
TTTATAATAATAAATAAAGAGAAACTAAAGTTGAGGGTTTTTCTTGGTGATGAGCAGACGTAGTTCAAATTCTAGCTGAAAGTAAAGCCTAGGAATATGTGTTGCTGTTAGTAGTTATTGAGATGTCAGCACTGTGTGGAAGGTGAAATCGAAAAAAAACCCAGTATTCCTATTTTCATTTAAAAAATAAAATAAAACCACATGGTAGGTAATATAATTGATAGGGGATATAATGCAAATAGAGCCCTTGAAATCTCTCTTGGATGATGAAAGGGGTCAGTTGTAATGGAAAAGCTGTATGTAACTTGGCATCCTTGAACGAGCGGAGGTCACTGCCCGCCCTGCCTCAGCCATGCCTCTGCTGCCCAGTCACAGCTCCTGACCAGTGCTCGCTCTGCATTCCCCGTCCGACGCATAAACGTGAAGAGTTCGCTGCCAGGACCGTAATGTGACGTTCTGCTATCCACAGGCCCATGAGCGATCTGAGAGCTCCGAGGTTGCCTTCGTGACCCAACTCGTGAAGAAGCTGATGATTATCATTGCACGGCCAGCTCGGCTGCTCGAGTGCCTGGTAAGTCAGGTCCTCGGGAGCGCGTGCCTGTGATCTCGAGAGTCTGCTGTGTGTTGGAGGAGCTAAGCCTTCAAGAGGAAGCATTAAATCCTCATCAAAACGTTGATGAAAAGTAAATCAATAATAAGTACAGAGTGTCTTTTGCATTACTATAGGAGAATCTTTCCATTGGAGTGTCAGCTGCGACAGCAGCTACGTTATACTTTAGTGTAAATTTTATGGCTGAGGGGGCAGATGTAGCTGTTGGCATCGTTTCGTGCTGCCTGATGACAGCTGATTATCCTTGTGTTATTAGTAGGTCCTGTGAAGAGAAACCTTTGGCAATTGTAAAGCTGAACCATTTACCTCTCTGTCTCTCTCACCACCTTGCTGTAGGAGTTTGATCCTGAAGAGTTCTACCATTTGTTAGAAGCTGCAGAAGGCCATGCCAAGGAAGGGCAAGGAATTAAATGCGACATTCCTCGTTATATTATCAGCCAGTTGGGACTCACCAGGGATCCCCTGGAGGGTGAGAACTCCTGTTTTGTACTCTCCAAACTGTTGAAAGGATAACCTGATCTCCTGGTCACCACATAGCTGAAGGAGGCTTTTATTTTATTGGTTGAATTTCTAGGCCATTTTTCTTTATTTTCCTGTTTGTTGTCACATTTTAGACTGTTCTTTCCAACCCCACGTCTCAAAGGAGTGTTGCTGGGGTAAGGATCGCACATCAACAGTGACAGTTCTTTACTTATGATGTTAATAATGTCTTGTAGCTGAAGGACTGTTAGAAAATGGCTTTATGATTTAACTGTTTTCTTTGTGCTGTTGGACAGTAGAAGTAACCATACCCGTTATTTTTCTGATCTGCCTGCGGGTGGCGTGGTTGGAAAGTATCCTGTCGCCCTCACTGGCAAAAGTGTATTTGTTGTGATTTTCCACGAGAAACCAGGACTAGTACGAATTTTTAGGTGGAGATGAGATTATATTTTTACATCTTGTGCGGCGGCGAAACCCAAGCGAGTAGTGCTGTAGAAGGCAGTAACAGCTTTTCTGCTAGGTGCCAGAGTTGCATATGGTAAATTGAATATGCTGTACACGGGCAGAAGCCCAGAAGATCCTAACTTTGGAATCTGTGAGTTAATATTTCTGCCTGGCACGTTGCTAGCTGAATCTCTTCTCCGATGACAGGTTTTACGAGCATGCACAGCTTGCTCAGCAACAATAGAAAGTGTGACAGAGTCTGGAGGTTACTGCAGAATATTTCAGCAATTGAACCATACTTTGTTTTCTCGGGAGAGCATAATTTTAGCATAAATTAGTAATCCGGCTAGGACTAGTTTGACTTCTATGTGTGTACCGTCATGACAGTGACAGGTTGGCTTCAAGTGAAGAGCTCTTCGGGAAAATTTCGACCAGAGATTGCTAAATGCAATTTAATAGCATTTGTTGAAATCTGACATTAAAGGGAAATTTCCTTTGATCCCTGTCATGGGAGAGAACCTTTCCATCACTAATTCCCCTTACTAAAGTCAAATTTTCTTTAGAAATGTGTGGAGGTGTCAAGGTGCCTTATTTCCTTTCCGTAAGGAGGGCACCCAGAAATGTCAGCGATACCTGTTCAGAGACTGGTAGTTAATGTAGGATTTGGGTTTGCAAAGTTTATAGCATCTCCTAAGACAGCTGAGTAGCCTAAACTAAACTGACTCCCAGTTTGCTGCTGCTCAGCATTTTGCAGAATCAGACGCGTTTCATGGAGGGAGGTTGTTTGAAATGCAATGCTTTTTCTTCCTGGAGTTCAGGGGTGCCGCCGGGCCATACGCCGTCGTATATGCATGGAGCAGGTTTTAACATTAACTAGCTATTGTTTCCTCAAAATTCCATTTACTGCTTTTCCTTATTATAAAATCCACCTAGAATAAGTTGGCCTGAAATTAGAACCATTAATTATATTCATATTTTTATAAAAAATACTGCCTGCAGCTTGAAAGATGTTAAAGGTTATTACTGTATAATTGGGGTGACTTTTTATGGAGGGGAAAAATGTCCTTCGTCATCTGCAAGCACCTCTTAAATCCTGTTTGTCTTGTATAAACAAAGAGAATAGTGTTTGATTGAGATCATTAGGAGTAATCTTTCCTCTTTCTTTTCAGAAATGGCCCAGCTGAATAGCTATGACAGCCCAGACACTCCTGAGACAGATGATTCAGTCGAGGTAAAGCAGTAATACACTCACTGTCTAGCGCTTTTTTTTCCTCTGGAAAGAAGTAGTCTACAATAAAGCATTAATTATAATGCAGAGTAATTTTAATTTAAAAAAAAGAAGTGCTGACATCTAAAAGCACCTGTTAAAACTAGAGTACAGGCTCACAAAAATGTGGAAATTTCTAATCTGTGATGGTGAAATGCTGAAAAGTTGCAAACAGGCATTAAAAAACTGTCATCAAAACTTGATGATAGAATTGCAAACTGTTGGGTTTTTTTAATGTAATCCTGGTGAATGGCCTGAATCACAGTCCACTGACTTGTTTGTACCAATATTTGTGGAGGGAATCTGCAAGGGTCCTAGGGATACAGACAGTTATCCTAAAGCTGAGGAGTCTAGAGGGTTAGGAACCGACTGTGTTTAGGTGAATGCTGCTTAAAGAAGAAAAGGACAAAAAAGTGATGGGCACTTTTCTTACAAAAGTAAAAGGACAAAGAATTAAGTACTCTCTGCTCCTGATTTCTATTTTCTTGTCTTTCCCCAGAGCCGTGGGGCCTCTGTCCAGTCAAAGAAAACTCCATCTGAAGAAGAGTTTGAAACTATTAAACTGATCAGTAATGGTGCATATGGGTAAGGCTTTTAGACTTTGCTTTAGACAAAAATACTATTATTGTCCTACCCAGCAAAGGGCTATAGCTAAGTTTGCTGAACAAGCGGGGTTTTTTGGGTCCAAAGCATAAATGAATTTTCCTTGGGTCTAGCAGAGGTGCCACGCTTGTGATGTGTGCTGCGTTTTCTTACACGTTCTTGGGGTTTCTTAGACAACAGCCCCTGTACCTGGAATGAGTTCCTGGCTGTAAAGTCCCTACATTGTGCTGAACTGACACACTGCTTCTAGCTCACGGACCTTTTGTAAAAAGTAGTTGCCCTGCATTAAAACTTTCAGCATTCCTAACCCCTCGGTGGTACAAGTTTTCTGAAGCCCTTTCTCGCTGTGACCTCAAGCCAGTTTTTCCACTAACTATTTCTGCATCCTTTCTGTATGGCGGCGGGTAAAACACAGACACTTCAATACCCTTAGCTTGGCATGACAAAAATATTTTCCCAAAACATTGTCTCTAGGGAAAATATTGTCACTTAGTGTTTTGTGAGATTTCCTAAGTAATAGTAAAAAAAACATAGTTCCATGAGTCTGAGAAAATTATTTTGCACCCACTTCCTTATTGCTTATCAAGGCAATCTGTTTCCTTTCATGCTCTCTGGTTAAGTCCTGTGATTTGTATTTGTTTAAAGGCTAAATGGGTGAGGCTAAATGTCAGAATTCTGTAGTTGCAAATATTATTCATGATTCATTGAAACAGCAAGGCCATTGAGGGAGTAGTAGTTTATGCTTTTTCATTCTTCCATGTTTATAGATTATATATACATATAAAAAACATGTGTGGCTGTTTGCGAGCACTTGAAATACTGAAATAACTGCTAAAGTTACATGGGAGCAAATATACTGTGAGAAGTAATACAGTACAAATCCTATTAGATTTTATTATCCATTGAAGAATCCAGAATAAAGTTGGTCGGTTAAAATTTTAACCGCTCACACGAACCTTTTAAACATGGTTCCTCACTTCTTGCAGTTCATAAATTCTTACCAGTGAAGTCACTAGGCTGTAACTGAAAAGCAGTGATAATCAGTAGGTCGTAACAGCAAAACTTGAGCATGTGCTTTAGTGTTTCGTTGAAGTGGGTGCTTAGTTAACAGCAACTCATATCTTAAATGATAGCTGGAAAAAGTGTATTTCCTAGTCGGTGAAGACACAACGGAGCTGTATTATTAGACAAAAAGATTTTATATCTTAGTCGTATTTCTGCATAGGCCCCATGATTTAAATGTAACTCTGTAAAATAGAGAGAGGGAGAGGTTGTAGCTTTGCTGTTACTCCTTTCTGTCTTTATCCTGCGAGTATTTTATAGTCAGCTGCTGACTCTACACAATACCAAGTTAAACGTAATACACTCCAGAGAGAAGGAAACGAGGACTCACTCAATAAGGCAGGCAAACTGGATGAAAATTTTATTTGCAAACTGTATTATTTATATGCAGCAATCTAATGATCTGCAAATGATAGAAATGTAAGAGATGCTTTACCGAAGGAAATCCAGGGTGACAGTGTTGCGTCACATTAATCTCATGGGGCTTGGAAAGAAATCCTGCTGATTGCGTATATTTTGGTCACGTTTCTAATTGCAATGGTGACTGTAGTGTTGAAAAATACGTGCCTCTGCAATGATGCTTGAGGAGTTCTGTGGCATTTTTGTCTGAAATACCTCCTTGTTCACATCAGTGAAAATGCTGCTTAATTCGAGAAGGCGGAGTAGCTTTCGGAAGGATGCATCATGGGGTTCCTTCTTTTCTAGGGGAGCTTGGCAGTGAAATGGGATTCTTTGGAGTCACAGATAAGTCTGTCAGGATCTTTCCAAAGCAGTTGCCATCACTGGTGTGTGTGTGGGTTTGTTGTTGGTTTTGGTTTTTTGTTTGTTTCTTTTTTCCAAAAAGAGCAAACCACTGAACCAAAACTCAAACCAGTCTGAACTGAAAATGGAACTTTTCCTCTTGATACGTGTTTTTCTAGAGCGGTGTATTTGGTGAGACATAAGACCACCCGTCAACGTTTTGCCATGAAGAAGATCAACAAACAGAACCTAATTTTGAGAAACCAGATCCAGCAGGCTTTTGTGGAGAGAGATATCTTGACGTTTGCCGAGAACCCCTTTGTGGTCAGCATGTTCTGTTCCTTTGAGACCAAGCGTCACCTGTGCATGGTCATGGAGTATGTGGAAGGTATGGTTGTCGTCTGCGCTTGCAGAGGGACCTTAGGCAGGATGGACGTGTGGTGTGTATGCAGTGTGTCTCCTCGTGAAGGATGGTGTTTCCAAGGGATTTATAAGATGTGTAACTTTAGGGTGTAATACCAAACAGTGCATTGCTCTGAACACGATAAACAGGAAGACCACAGAATCACGGAATGGTTTGGGTTGGAAGGGACCTTAAAGATCATCTAGTTCCAACCCCCCTGCCATGGGCAGGGACACCTTCCACTAGACCAGGTTGCTCCAAGCCTCATCCAGCCTGGCCTTGGACACTTACACCTGGTGTGTGCTAGTCCTTTCCTCACAGGAAGTGGGCTCAGCCAGCTCTGCCGTCGCAGAGGAGGCTGTGATGCCCTTTTGGGGAGGAGCATATGGTCTGCTTAGGCTGAACCGGAGAAATGGGTCATTCTGACGCTAGTACAGTGTAGCCTAAGGAGATAGTCCATTTGTGAATCCCTGTGACTAATACAGCATGATGGCAGTGGAGCTGAGGAAACATAAAGCCACGTGCAGAAAACTGCTGGGGTCAGAAGTCAGTATGAACTTTCCAGTCCTCGTTGGAAAGAGATCCGCCTGCTCTCCTGTGGGATGGCATGGCTAGATCCATAGCACATTTGCTTGGCATTACACTTAGAAAGAGACAGCTAAGAAACATAACCAAGCAACACAGTCTTTGTTCTTTAGCATCCTTTTTAAAAATACAGTGCTATTTTATGCTGGGGGTTTTTTTGTTTGTTTGTTGTGCTTATTCTTTGGAATATTGTTTGATTTTATTTTATCACTGTATCTTATTGTAAGCAATGTATTTCCACTGGTGGATAGGATTAATTTCTTATCCCTAGCTTGCTTGGCTGAATGTTTATGAGAAATAAGCTTATTGTATCAGTGCTCTTTTAGAGAAAGTTGGAGAATGAAAATAGATCTATTGGCATAACAAACTTTAATATTAAATCCTATTTGCAAGTAGAGTTGAAGGTCAAATGAAATGTGTGGCCAGTGTTCATTAAGAGGCTTGAGTCAGGGGCCCACAGACCTAATTTTATGAGTACCACTGTGTCCAAAAGCATAGCTGCCTCCCTCTGTAGAGAGAGCCAGGTAGTAGTTGTAGAGGTGTTTATTCACCATTTTAAGAAGCTCGTACATCAGAAGTAATACATGTCACAGTGGTGGAAAGCAAAGTTCTAGAGAGACCAATCATGAACTGCCTTTTCTTCAAGGCTTGCTTACGGTTTGGAAATGGCATCTGAGCAAGCATGTCCACCATACATGGACCTCAATTTTCCTAAAATTTTAATATTTATTTGAAGCTCAAGACAGAGCATAGAGACCACTTCAGAATTCAAACTAACAGGGTTGAGAGAGACAGCCTTTAGGAAACTTACTCTGCTCTACGGGTCAGTTAATACTGCTCAGTATTGTAGACCCGTAGCTGTTCTTTCATACTGATATTTGCCATTTCACTGTGCCACATTTGCAACCTTTTTTCTAGGAGGTGATTGTGCTACACTTCTCAAGAACATTGGTGCCTTACCTGTTGATATGGCGAGGATGTATTTTGCAGAGACTGTTCTGGCGTTGGAGTACCTACACAATTATGGGATTGTTCACCGTGACCTCAAACCTGATAAGTAAGTCTTTACTCTTCAGAAGCTGGAGCGAGAGAGCCAGTCCTTCAGGGGATTTTTCCTTAGGCAAGAGGACATGGAAACTAGAGAGAGTAGAGATTCTCAGTGGCACCTGACATGTAGGACATCTTTTGGAGTCTCTTGCTGCTGGTGTAGAACCAGATAGACACTGAGAAAGGTGGGAAGAATGTTTTCAAATACTCTCAAAGCTGTTGCTACACTGGTGAGATTGTGGCAGAAGATAGTTTGATTTCGTGATACTCAGTTGCATAGAAGGTTCCTTCCAGGTGTTTGATGAGGATGTAACACTGAGAACTTGCTTAACATTATCTTGTGTTCTTCTCTTGTTAAATTGCTTTTGGGAAACCATTAATTGAATGTTGCATTGTTTTGCTGCTCTTCTTTCTTCTAGTCTCCTGATAACTTCCATGGGTCACATTAAACTGACTGACTTTGGACTGTCTAAAATTGGGTTAATGAGTCTTACAACTAATCTTTACGAGGGACACATTGAGAAGGATACCAGGGAATTCCTGGACAAGCAGGTAAGCTGAAAAATGCTGTCTGTTGATGTGGGATCAGGTGCAGGATTCGGTCTTGGGGTAGAATCAGAGTTTGTAGCACTCCCTCTGTGCCTTGACACTGTACTGCGGGTTGTGGAATGGGAGGAAAAGATACAAGTCCGTTCTCATGTTTGTGCGTGATCTGGTGTTGTTTGTTGGTGTACTTCAGCTGTTGGTTTAGGGCATTGAAAGTGTGGCCCAGGCAGCAGTGCAGGTGTGAACAGGAGTTGGCTTAGGGATGTAACACAGATTTTGCTGGAAGGTTGTTCCATGGCCTCCCCATTCTGGTGCTTGGAAAGTTCATGGCAAGTTCCTATGTTTCTTCTTGTAATTTTGCCTTATGGCTTAGACATTGATTTTTATCCCCCTGATATTAACTAAGGATCTCTTCTTCTCCTTAGCCTTTGTTTTACTAGACCTAACCTGCTAGGTTCTTTTAGATAACAGAAGAGATTTTCCCTTGATGAATGAACAGCTCTTCCATGCACCTGATTCAGCCTGAGTTGGTATTTCCTGGGCATAGCTGACAGGAACTGCACTGTTCTGGCTGCAGCCTCACCAGTGCCTTGTAGAATGGGATTAAAACATACTTCTCTCTTCTGAAAATACCTAGGGTTGCAGCTGAATTTTTGTTTTTAGCTGTGCCAAGTGTTCATTCATAATCATCCTGGGGAATTGTCTTCCTTTCCTTCTGAGTAACAATGTTTCTTCTAGTAGGAGCTCTCTTTGGTCACTAAATCTTGCACTTTGCCGTGTCGTATTTCTTATGACTGTTTTGTCCTTGTTGCTGCTTCTAAGCCAGAGGCAACCTAGATCTTCCAACATGATTTCCTTAGCCATTGTCTATGCCAGCTATACCTCCCAAGTTTAAACGCTGAAGTGTGTAATTATGCTGTGCTGCTAATTCTGCATCTGTGAAACTAAATTCTGCTAGCACAGAGACGTGAGAGGTTTGGGAAAACTCAGTTCCTGATGGCTATAGCTGTGCCAATAGACATCCATCAAGCAGGCATGCTGCACACAGGGTATCCACTTTTCCCATATGCTTTACTGTACGTGCACCGAAGAACTGCTTAGCTGGCATAGCCTCACTAGGAACATTTCATAGTTTGTGATACCATTTCTGTGCAGGTAATCTGTCCCTCCGATAAAGGCTCTGTGGAAGTAGTTCAGAGCATACAGTGGTTAGTGGCAAAACATCAACTTCCTTGCAAAGCTCTGAGGGGAAATAGGGGGAAAAAAAAACCCAAACCAAAATAAGCTTTGACATGAATTTGGCAATTTGTTGGTTTATTGCTTTCTTTTCTGTTTCTCTTGAGGTCTGTGGGACTCCAGAATACATTGCACCAGAAGTGATCCTGCGCCAGGGCTACGGGAAGCCGGTGGACTGGTGGGCTATGGGAGTTATCCTGTACGAGTTTCTGGTCGGCTGCGTCCCTTTCTTTGGGGACACACCTGAAGAGCTGTTCGGCCAAGTGATCAGTGGTATGTTTCTGTTCCCCTTCTGAGGGGGTTTCAAAGCTTGCTGTGAAGTAAGACCTTGAAGATATCGAGGCTCCACAGTTGAGTCAGAAAAGATGAGGTATAAAACAATGGAGTTTAATTTAAAATGTTTATCTTTCTGAGTCAAAGTAGCATCCGTCTGATTCCAGGTATCGAAAGTTATTGAGTTGCTTAACATCTTGATAGACAGTTCTATCGTGCGTGGTGTGAGAGTCATGCAAATCCTTGTGGGATTGGGGAAACGTACTTGGGGATTTTTCTGTTCTGCCTTTTAACTTTAATGATGGAGAATATGAAAGGAGCAGCTGCCAACTGATCTCATTCAGTCTGCTTTTGGTTATTGCTTCTGTAGGTGGAAGTGCCAGTCAATTAGTAATTGTTGTATAAATGAAATAAAAAGAAAATTGTCAGCAAAACAATGTACTCTGTACCTTCACATCTTCTGGCTTTTTAAACCCATCTCCTGCTTGGAATTGGACAAATGACTGCTTTGTGTTCTCTCAGTGAATATGCCAGTGAAAACATTGCCTACTGGGAATGCTGTCTGAAACAGTAATTTTTTAACACACTTGGCAAATGTGCTTTGTTAAAACCAAATTTCAGCAAAGAACTAAATATGATGCATGAAATTGCTACCTGTGAATTGTTCTATCTGGTCCAAGTACGACGAGTGTGGAATGTGCAGGCACGAGATACATCCCCGCAGTATTGTCAGTGTCATTGTTTATGGATTGTCGTGGAAGTCCCATTTCATACTTTATTAATAGAGTTCTTAATGCTTTTTTTTTTCCGCAAGCACTACTTGGATTGACAGCAGCTTTAGCTGACACTGAATTTTATGCATTTTGGAAAATGTCAGTGCTTGAATTATATTAAGTATGCAAGCTGCTGAATTCAAGGTATTTACGGTTCTGGGGCAGGAGTGAACGCTGCGTTTTACAGCGTAGGAATGTGAGTGGTTATTCAGATTGGTCACGAAGCTGGTACGAAATGTCAAGTCTCTCTTTGTCCCCAGATGAAATTGCCTGGCCAGAAGGTGATGACGCACTGCCGCCAGATGCCCAGGACCTCATTTCTAAGCTTCTCCGCCAAAATCCTCTGGAAAGAATGGGAACAGGTAGGAACCTTGTGCACAGAAAAGTACTGGCCAGAAGCAGGAAGAGAAGCTATCTTGCCAGTGATGTGCACCCACCTGTGCTGAAAAATGCCCATCTGGGGATGGGAGACCTTGTAGAGTGGGTACAGTGAATCCTGTGTGACGAAGCTCTGAGATTCGTGTAGGTGGGACGTGAGTCAGACAGATATGACCGTCTTGTTTGGGAAACAAGAAAGGAACACCGTCAGCTTGGCAACAAAACTTCCCCAATTTGTGCTGTTCCATGAAAGCCTTGAGGGTTGCCTCTCCATTTGAACAGTGTGTAATCAGATTTCTTTGAAGTTCTCTTTGACTAGAGGCTTAATCCCCTACATGGATGTGAACTCCTGGGTGTAATAAAATAAATGAAAACTTTCCTAGAGGCCTGTGCTGTAGAATTCTCCAAACATACAACAAAGTCCCTTTGGCAAAGACAGATGCCTGTGCCAATCTTCCAGCATTATAATGTCAGATTTAAAGTTTTACAAGCCAATGCAGCTCACTTCCTGATAGTAAATAACCATAAATAATCTCTAGCTACGCTCTTGTTTTAAAATCGTTTGTGCAACGCTGCAGCTTCACGGCACAGGTTGTCTGTTTCATTGGTTGGATTTATGTGATTTAGTTTTGGATTTTCATTTGGAAACTGCACTTTAAGGATAAAATAAAACCTAAATATATAACAGTTCCAAAAGGCACATGTATTCATCAGACTTAACACATGAGCTCACAAGGGTGATGAATAGATCATGAATTAATAATAATATCGGATGGTTTTAGCATGTTCTTTACTTCAAATCCAACCACTTGAAAGATATTCCTGTCATGGAAAAGATGTGGAGTTTCTTGCCTTATAAAATGAGTTGTTGGACTGATTTTTTTGATTTCTTACATACCTGTAATGCTGAGACTGCTGTTTCACTTGGCATCTTGTAGTGCCACTGGCACTCAGCAACCCTTTTATCTCTTTTCCTCTCCTATTCTCTTTCTTAAAAAGACAGTAACATCTTTTATGAATACTAATGTCATTTGAAAAAATATGCACATACTAGTAGACAGATAATCCCTAGTTTCTCCTTCTGGGTACCAAGCTTCTGAGGTTAATAACAAAAGATACTAATTCAGGAAGGTATGTAAGGCCCTGTCATGTTTTAAGCACAGTTTATTCATGAGAGTGGAGCCACTCACATCCTAAGTACCTTTCTGCATCTCCTCTCCTTATTTAGCTACGAACAAGATGGTATTTAGAGTTTGGAAATTTTAAATTAAGATGTTAATTAGTTCTTAATCTTGCAACTTGCTGTGGAATGTAACAGCAGATGCTGTCTTCCAGCCAGTTTAGTCATGTGTTGTCATTAAACAGGAAGAGGAGATGGAAAGGAGGAAATCTTGTTGAAATTTTATTCTGTGTCACCACTTTGGTAAAAGGGTAAGTTGTTCCTCAAAATTCCTGGAAAATGTGCGACTTAAAGGTACTTGGGTACATTCTTTTAGGCTCTTGATAGTTATAGGGTTTGTTTTTCTTGTTGTGCAAATGCTGATAGAAACACTCTGCAATAAAAGACGCTTATTTCAGGTAGTGCCTTTGAAGTGAAACAGCATCGGTTCTTTAAAGATTTGGACTGGAATGGATTACTTCGGCAGAAAGCTGAATTCATCCCGCAGTTGGAATCTGAGGATGACACAAGCTATTTTGACAGTAAGGCTAAAGATTCAGCCTAAATGGCAGCATATTTTTTGTGCATATTTCATTTTTGAAATTGTTAGAGATAAGTCATTGTTAGAAATTGAATAAAATGCTTGATGGGAATTGCTTTAAGAAGTTTCTGTTGAATGCCCAGTAAGGTTTCTTTGAAAGCAGATGAATTTTAAATGAAAAAATATTGCTGCTGAAGTCAGTTGGCTTTTCACTGGTGCCTGTGGTCCTGCCAGCATGGCCCTGCAGTGAGAGGTGCTGCGCTTGCTATGCTGGGTTTATTACAGTACTTCCAAAGCATTTGGTATATCCAACTTCCGTGAGATTTT
>NW_010267793.1:57889-67215 GCF_000690775.1 Eurypyga helias
CCCCAGAGCCTCTGCACTGTAGCTTTTCTCATCTGGCTTGGGGAGCTGAGCAGGTGGAAAGGGCCTGGGCTTGTCACTGGGCAGGGGGATCTTTCCCCCACTCCGACTGCAGCACGGGGTGATATGGAGCTATTCCAGTTCCCAGAGCTATGGGAATTTCTGCCCTACTTCAGTAGAATCTCTTCCATCCTTCTCCCAGGGTCATGGGACTCTCGGGCTCCACATGAAGCATGTTTTTGCTCTGCTCTTGTGCTTAAATCAGTGTGAAGGGAGGGAGACAGCAGTCTGCTTCCAGCCTCTCGGCTGCAAAAGCAGCGATCCTGTTTAGATAGTGCCATCCCAGTTTGGGGAGGAAGCTTTTAGTTTGGGGTGGGATGGAGAGAGAGACAGCTTGAGAAATCTCCATGCACTCGCTGCAGAGAGCAGTGCGAGTCAGGCTGGGCAGAGGGGTGTTCTGCATGTGCAGAGGTTGTATTGGTACAACATACATGCCGTAACCGAGGTGGCGGTGTGTTCCCGCTGCTAATTGGATTTACTGGACATTGAAGCTTGAGCTCCGGTCACTGAATTGGATCCATGGTTGGGAGAGGTGCAGCACAGCAGCCGCGAGTGGATCCTGGTGGGTAAAAGCACCACGTTATGTTCAGTGGTGCCAGTCACGGGGTCTGTCAAGCAGGAGGGATGGCAAACTCCCCAGGTGCCCAGGTTATCGGGGTGCCTTTGATGTGAGGCTTTTATAAAGGCTGGAATTCTCACATCAGGAAATATCTCGCATAGACACTGATAAGAGTTGGTGTTGCTGTTCTAAACCCTAATGCAGAAAGTTTTAGAATTTACAAAAGTAGCTTTCTGGCTGATAGAGTGGAGCAAATTTGGCTCAGTATAGCAATCGGCTTTCTGTAGCCAAACTTATTAATGCCTGCCCCGCAAAATCCAATGTGGCTGGCTTAGAAATCCAGCGCTGCAAATCTCGAAGCACAAAATCTCTTTGGAGGCAGTTTAGATTTTTGCATTAAAAAAAAAAAAGCTTTGCATATTGGCTGCTTGCCCATTTTCTTTCACGAAATCTAATCCTTTTTCTACTTGCAGGAGGGAGAGGAGGAAATATTTTTGTGGTAAATATTTTTTAAAGAAGGCTTGTATGTATGTGCGCAGGACGGACTTTGTACAGTTCTAAAGCTGTTTATTGGAAATTGGGACAGGGAATTGTTTCCGTGTTCCTTCCATATGACTGTTTGCCACAGGGGAGAAATACCCCCACCACCAAGGGTCTGCAGGATTAGACACCTGCTGAGTATCAGCTGCTTTTAGAATATAATACAGCTGATGATACAACATGAATTCAGTAGGAAGGAGGTGTTCTAATTGTACAGGATGAGCAAAACTGGCTGTGTTTCAGCATTAAGGAAAATACCCTGCACGGTGTATGGGCACTCGGAGTTCTTCGTAAGCAGACAAGTAGGGGTGCTTGAGGTGTGAGAGCTAACCACACTCCCTGCACTGATGAAATGTGCCACATCTTGTTCACAGCCCGTTCAGAACGGTACCAACACCTGGATTCGGAAGAAGAGGAGGACACCAATGACGATGATCATGTGGAAATACGGCAGTTTTCCTCGTGCTCGCCAAGGTTCAGCAAGGTAGGAGCATGCTGGCTCCTTGAAATTCAAAAATCTAGAGAGGAACACAGTTTCATTGCTTCCTATGAGGTAGATTTTAATCATATGCAGGTGATATGTGGGAGTCATGTGGTGATTCGTATTCACAAAGAAAAAAACCTGCATACATTGTTTATTCTGTGACAGTTTGTGGCCTATTAGGAGGTGAGCGCCAGAATAATTGCAGAACGAGATTTTGTGTTTCTTGATGTTTCACTGATGTGCAGGGTACTGTGGAGGTCTCTTCTGCATCTGATCCAGTTTCATGTTTTTCACTAATGACTTGGATGCTGGCATAGGGAGTGTCCAAAACTTTTTTGTTTGGAACAGTGTCATTCTGAAAGGGTCTTCCAGTATGTGTCAGGATGGTGTTAGGATGAAAATTGGTTCTGACATTTTGGAATAATGGCCTAAAATCAAAGGGATCCCATGCAGTAAGAGCACAGGTGAAGTTTGCACCTCTGCTGTTCACTGTCTCATACACAGCCTGAGGAACAAAAAGTGAAGTGACAAGGATCTGGGCAGATAGTGCATGGTGAGTAGTTAGATGTGCCAAGAAAAGGCAGTTACCATACTGGGCGAGCACGAGTATTTTCTGCAAAGCGTATGAGGAAAATGGGGAAATCCATCAGGTCCTGTGAGGAGCGGCTGAGGGAGCTGGGGGTGTTCAGCCTGGAGAAGAGGAGGCTCAGGGGAGACTTTATCACTCCCTACAACTGCCTGAAAGGAGGGTGCAGAGAGGTGGGGTCGGTCTCTTCTCCCAGGTGATGGGAGAAGAGGAAACGGCTTCACGTTGTGCCAGGGGAGGTTTAGATTGGATATTAGGGAAAATTTTTTCACAGAAAGGGCTGTCAGGCATGGGAACGGGCTCCCCAGGGGAGTGGTGGGGTCACCATCCCTGGAGGGATTTAAGAGACATGTAGATGTGGTGCTTAGGGACATGGTTTAGTGGGGGACTTGGCAGTCCCAGGTTAAGCATTGGACCTGATGATCACAATGGTCCTTTCCAACCTAAAAGATTCTGTGACTGTGATCTGCTGAGCAGTAGGAAGGCCTTAGCTGGGAAACTGTCCTGTGCTGGGCAGTGTTCTTGAAAGTAAACATGGACCAGTAAAAGAGGGTCCAGAGGAGAGCAACGAGAGTGATACAAGATCTACAAAACATAAACCCTACTGTGTTTCTGAATACATGACTGCTAGAAAGAAAGGAGTTCTTCCTGTTCTACCCGGAACTGGTGGGCACAAGAGAAATACAGGGTAAATGGTAAGAAAAAGTTTCCAGTGTTGAACCATAATTAAGCACTTGAATTAGTTGCCTGGGGAATTTGTAGAATTTCCATCTCCGCCGGCTTTTAAGAACAGGTTGGAGAAACATCTGTCAGGAGGTACAAGAGAGCTGGTTTTGCTTTGAGGTGGGGAAAGGGACAGGAAGCCCTGAGGAGGTCCCCTCTAGCCATGCTTTCCGGGCTCGGGGCTGTGCAGGTCTCATTCTTACTCAGGTGATGGGACATAAAAAGTTGAAATTCTGGACATTTCAAAGCAGTACAACTCCACTGTTAGCTGGGATAAAATAAAGTATGTTTGGGGAGGAGCAGAAGGGAGAGAAATGCTGGTTTGAGGTCATTCTGCTCTGGGAATTGTATTTTCCTCCTGTTAATGAGATGGGAGTAGGAATTTTACTTGGGGCCTCTGAAACATATTTGAGCTTTTCACAACAGTTTCTCTAGATTTCCACTGCTGAGGTCAGTGCTGAAGCACCAGTTTGTTCTTTGTCCTCAGCCAGGCTACAGTGGTTTAGGTAACAGTTACCATTAATTTTATGAAGTTGCTCCTGATTTGCATCACCAAAAGGATGTTTCAAATCGGACCTGAGGATTAGTTGTGTTTTGGAAAAAGTTCTCATGAGTATGTAAGGGTTTCTTTTTTTCTGCCTTTTCTCACCATGAGCATTATTCATCTGTTAGACTGAAGCTTTTCTTTAGGGTTCAGTGTTTTTGCCACAAAGAGGAAAAAGTTCACTTTTAATGAATTTATTTTAAGACCTGGAAAATTATACAGCATTTGTAATGGGGGAGGCATAAAAGACTCATTATATTTTGAAATTCTTGTCTGACAATTCAGCCATATGATTTATTAATAGTTATCTTGTTGATGCTCTGAATTTTTAATAACATTATTTTCATTAATCTCTTCTTATGTAAATTAGTTCCACAGTCAAGTGTAGTTTTAAAAGGATAGATTTTTTTTGCTTAATCATTTAATTATTTAAAGACGGCTGTAAAACCAAGAAAGGCACTTTCATTAAGCTGTCAGCATTATAGTAGATTCCTTGAGGAGGGCAGGACTTTTTTGTTCTGAAATGAGCTTGGGGCAATGCTGATAGACTGATGATAATCAAATGGGGTCATGAGCGTGATGCCTATCACTGAATTGAATTTGTGTAGTAAGATTTCAAGATCCAGATGCCAGCCTTCAAGACTTGGGGAGCTTGCTTTAGCCGTATCTCCCCTTAGATCTGAGAAACTCTAAAAACAAAGATCAAGTCGTTTTACAAAGCCTCAGTGTTTCTGTCTTCAGAGGAGAGGTGTTGGGTGCTGTAGCGTGTGTGCGTATTTAACGTTTCGCAGGCTTGCCTTTTTCCTTTCGTCCCTGGTACACTTAGAGCATGTCACATCTTTGAGAAGAGATTCTGCCCCTTGATCAGAAGAGGCCACGTAGGTTTGTTTTTCTCTGTACAGAAGGATCTTTTGCTACATGCAGGTGTACAGCAGCATGGAACGTCTTTCCATCCACGAGGAGAGGAAGACTCCACCACCAACTAAACGGAGTCTGAGCGAAGAAAAAGATGACCGACTGGACAGCCTTGGTGGCTTGAAGAGTCGAGACCGCAGCTGGGTGATTGGGTCTCCTGAAATGTACGTTCTGCTGAACTAAGTTTTCTGGTTTCTGTTAGCATCTGAGAAGGACTGACCTGTGCAAAAAGTTTCGATGACAAGTGTTAGGTCAGGAATGCTTCATGTGATGTAGTTCCACAGGTGAAGCCAGGAATAAATAGCTGAAAATGAATGTGTAGAAGCGATGTGGTCCTTGAATGTATCTAGTTAAGTACCAGCATCTCCTGAATTGGTAGCAAATACTTTAATTTAAAGGGATTCTAACCCTTTAGAAAGTTTTCATTTGTGGAAAGACTAGTTACATCAGAGATGTACTGACAGCAGTTTTTTCCTAAACGTCTGTGAATCCAAAGTCTGGCGTCGCCAGACTTTCACCATTTGTCACAAATTAGAGAAACCATTAGGAAAGTCCAAAGTTTCTGAAGTTCAGAATATCCCAAACCAAATCTTATGTTCTAATAAAAAATGTCTGTATAATATGTGAATACCCAGAATTTGGATAGTCACTGTGTTTCTGGCATTACTGAAATAATTGTCAAACTTTCTGTAAAAAGGGGGTGTATCTCATTTTGTGCAACTACTGTACAGCTTACCACACTGATGTTTGGCCTTGGAAAGATCATAAAATGTGGTTGTGACCTAGTCTGTACGACTCCATTAAAAAAGATTACACTCCTGACGGGTGTGCATTTCATCTTGCATCAGGCCTTCCTGGCTTCAAATTTACAGCAACTTTGAAAGCAAAATTCATCTAATTCCAAAAGGAACATGGATGGTGATTTACATTTTGTAATTGTGATTCTTACAATATTTAATAGCCTATTCCCTGTACTGTATTTTTCTTTGGTTTTATTCCTTCATTTCTTAGAAACTTAACAATCAAATATATTGGAAATATTGGAATAACATTGGAAATCTAATTTTGGATGTGTGAGCTGGGTCTGTGTGCTATTTTCTCCCTTTAAAGTTCGTTATCCCTCTAACTTCACCGGGGACTCTGTCTTGGTTTTCCTCTTAGACTGCGTAAGCGCTTGTCCATGTCGGAATCCTCACACACGGAGAGTGACTCCAGCCCACCCTTGACCGTCCGCCGACGCTGCTCGGGGCTTCTTGACATGCCCCGCTTTGCCATCTCCGCCGAGGACGAGGGGGCTGTTCTCAAAAGGCCGCAGTCTGAGGGGATGCTCCTGTCCACTGTGCAGACGCGGGAGGGGCTGCCGGTGCCCATTCCAGAGCAGCCTGTGGAGCAGGAGCTGCCGCTGGAAAGTGATGCCGGCCGCGCCACCCCCTCGGCGGCCGTCAGCAGCGCCTCAACGCTGACAGGTACGTGCTTGGTGCGGTGGTGTCGTGGTCCCCAAAAAGCCGTGTTGGCTTGCAGATGGGTGTAAAACCGTGGGTTTGGATGCCAGGTGTTGTCAGTGTCTCATGCTAAGTGGTTATTTTGGCATATTTTGTTCATGTGCTCGCTTGTGAAGTAATATCAGTGGTTTAATCTCTTCAAAATTACATCTTCCATTTCAGTCCTGTCACTTCAAGTTGGTTAAGGTCTTCTCAGGCCTGTTGCCTGCTTCCAACCCCTGGGTGCCTACCTGAGGCAGCATTAGTTTCAGCATTAGTCAGAGCAGATCACTGCTGAGTTGGAGCTGGAGGATCTGGGCGTCAGCCATACTAACAGATCCCTGCTTCCTGTGGTTTTGTTTATCCAAAAAGTTTGAAGTAGAGACTTGAAATTTGCTGAGGGAATGGGATTTGCGTCAGGGACTTGCTGTCTCAGCCAAACATCCCCAAATTTAGCCAAGTTGCAGGCTTAAGAAAATGCAGCCCAGGTTTAGTAGAGTGGGTCTTAGAAGCCCGTGTTGGACTCCTCAGAAGCTTTGACCGTCCTGGGACCATTCTCCAGTGCTGGGCTGAGCTGGACCTTCCCTGTGATTGGTGCCCTGGGCTGCTGCCACTGCAGGGCTGGGCTCTGTGTGCTCAGTGTCCTCAGCTCTTGCCCCTTTCAGGGCACCGGGAAGGCAGAGGGTGAAGCTGCCAGTTTCTGGGAAAAGAGGCTTCCTGAGCTGGGAATTGGTGGGAAGTAGTAAGGAGGCAAAAGAGGAAATTTGGACCAATGTAAGAGAGTGAGGATGTTGAATGGAAGGTTGGCAAGGTAATAGTTGAGAAGGAAGGCATATTTAGGGGAAGAACTAGATTGTGGTGTTGAAGAATAAGGATTAACAGGGTAAGAAAATAAGAAACAGGTTGCTGGGAGAAACTGAGAGCAATCAGGCAAAGTAATTGTGGATGCATTTGGGATAGAAAAGAGAAGAAAGGGCTGCTGGGCAGGGAGTCAGACTGGACAAGGACAAGATGAAGGGTGCTGGGCAGATGCGATGGTCAATTGATAGCAGAAGGTGAAAATGTCTTAAGGAAATTTGCCTCCAGACCAGAGTACAGCCAAAGATCCCCTCATCTCATTATTCCTCTTCTGCAATCCAGTCTGAAATTCCTTCAAAATTGTCCCATTCTCCTCTATGGCTCATCCTCCTGGAAGAGTCCCAGTGCTGCCATCGTGTACTCCATTAACCTATGGGAAAAGGCATAGGAGTGAAGGAAGTAAGCTCCCGCCTACCTGGGGGACATAGGTGCCGTAGGGAAACCGTGCTTTCTCACCTTCAGACTGAAAGGCCAGAAACGTGCTATTAAAGACTGCACGAACACTTTCATTGCAAATTTGAGTATCTATGAGTTGAAACGGGCAAAACTGCAGCTTCCCTGGGCAGCCCTGATGCCTTTAGAGCAGTCTTCATCCGGCACATGGGAGTCAGGGGTGCCACTGCTCCGGTGTCCCCAGCCTGCAAACTTAAGTCAGAGGCTGGGGGTTGAAAGAGAAGAATTTAATTCCTGTCACTGCCTCCGAGTGCTCCTCTCATGGGTATTGCAGTCCTTTCACACGCAGCCTCCGATTCTGGGAGCTGCATTGTCTGGGAGCCTTCTTTGCAACTCTGTGGCTGTTAAATGTTGAACTGGCATCTAGTACGGAGGTCTCTGGGAATGGTGCTTTGAATTTTTATTTTCATGGTACTTCCTGCTTTACTTAGTATGCAGAGCAGTCATGCCCACTTAAATAACGATGATCAATGTTTTGTTCTGTCCTCATTGTTCAAAATGTGACCCTTAGGCTTTATTTATTGCACGCCGCTTAAAATTTGCTTTTGAAGACAGAATGATTAATTTCCCATGTGGACTTGCTGCAATGCTCACCACTTTCATTTCTGAGCACCTTGTAAATTCTAATTAATGTATGTTCACAGTGCCCCTTTAAGGTATCGGATGGGGAACTGAGGCACGGAGCTGGAGTACAGCCCTCCAGCCCCCAGCATCTGCTATTGTTGCAGATTACGTTTTAGACAGCAGTGTAAGTTATTCAGGACTAAATTGCAATGGTGCACAGGAGGGGGCAAATTAAGGTTGTCTTTGCAATCCACATTTTTACTTCCCCTGACTTTAGTACCTTAGTATTCTCTTAAAGTGGATTTTTTTATGTGCAACTCCAGTAGAACCTGGCTTTTCTATTACAGGCAGTTTTAACTTAAAGATTGACAGTTCTTGCTGGTTTTAAAAATGGAGCACTTTCCGTAAAGCTGTTTCCATCTGTGAACGATCCCATTGAAATGGCTTGCCTGCAGAACTGCACCACAGCTTTAGGGTTCGTGTAGCTGCTACTGAGCGACGTGATTTCATTAGTGAGCTTTTCCAACAGAACAGAAG
Source organism: Eurypyga helias (assembly GCF_000690775.1). Taxonomy (NCBI): domain Eukaryota; kingdom Metazoa; phylum Chordata; class Aves; order Eurypygiformes; family Eurypygidae; genus Eurypyga; species Eurypyga helias. The sequence goes on from NW_010267793.1 coordinate 66,191, forward strand.
CCGCTAATTTTCTGTATTCAGAATAACACCATTTCTGTAAATAAAAATTCAAGCCCTGGGGTTTCTTCTTAGGAAAATTTACTCTTGGACTTCGTGTAAACATGACTTTGATTTAATGTATTTTGCCTGTAGGGGAATAGACTGTTAGGAATTCCCTGTGGTTCTAATCTGTTTTAATTTAAACTGTAGCTGGGAGCACTGCAGATTTCTCTGATCCACGCGCTCGCAGTAATAGCAATGAAGGCCCAGACTTTACCACTCCAAAAGCCATCAGCGATTTGGCAGTGCGGCGGGCACGACACAGGTTGCTCTCTGGGGAATCAGGGGAGAAACGTACCTCAAGACCTGTCAATAAAGTGATTAAATCAGCATCCGCTACTGCCTTGTCTCTCCTGATTCCCTCAGGTAAGAAGTGCCTCCGGCGAGGCATTGTCAGAATCTGCAAGCACTAAACAAAAGGTCTGCAGACAGATCTTCCCCCGTCGCTCTCCTGGAATAATGCCCTCGCTGGCAGGAGGGGAGAGATCTAACTTTTACAGCCGGGTTAATATTTACGGTTCGGCAGGATAACGAGTGCGGCTTTGCTGCCGACGGGAGCCTTGTGCGTGTGGTCTGACTGCAGCTTCTGCAAATGGCAGCGGGGCCTTACGCCTTCCCTACTTCTGTTTGAATTGGCTCCTGGCTGGTCTCTAGACAATGGTGCAGCAAGGAGGTGTAGAGGCACAGAATGATTTTAACCCTCAAGGTACTATTTTTTGGGGGGGTCACATGCTAACTACGGTGTTGTTTGGGAACGGAACGTGTCTGGGGCGTTCATGCATGGGGAAGTCTTAGTAACTCTAGGTAATTGGGTTGAGACTGAGTGTTCTAGAAGTCAGTTGTGTTAACTCCCTGAGCAAGTTAACGCTGAGTAGCTTACCGTGTTGGCCCAGCTCTGTCTCCAGGCAGAGCCAGACCTTGACAATTCCTAATGCCAGGTAGTAGCTCCCAGTGAACAGCCCAGCCATGCCAAGACAGACCGGGTC
>NW_010267793.1:67233-77667 GCF_000690775.1 Eurypyga helias
GACTTTGTCCCTCTTTCCGGAGGATAAGTCCGTGCTGTGTTTCCAGGGCTGTACCTGTTCCTTCCTGGATGGGAGCAGGAAAGTGCAGCTGGGCCATGGGAGCAAAGCCTGCCTGCCCCGCTCAGCCGGGAGCTGGGGGCAGGGATGCCACTGCTCCTTGGCACCGTCGGGGTGACGCACGCTACGTTTCTTGTGGTTCAGGCACTGGTTGCTTTTCGAACTACGAACGCCCCCGTGAAAAATCTCTAAAATGTGTGTTTAATCACCCACCAAAGGTTTCTCCAGAGCTGCTGTCATCTGCCAGGTAAATACGTGCTGGGTGATTCAGCAGGTGTTTTTTAATGGATTAGGGATTACCTTTTACAGCTTCATTCCGTGTTCCTGCTCTTTAGGTTGGTTTTACTGATGTTGACCAGCTTCACTTGAAAATGAGGGTTCTGTACGTGCATTGTATTTTTTAAGGTGGATGTTGTTCCACTAGCAAGCAGAGTCAGTTTAGCAGATAGCCCAGGCCCTGGCTGTTTGTTTGGGAAACACACTCTAAAATACTCTTGTGATGTTTTTCAGTAGCAAAGTCCACGCAGTAGCTGATTTTCTTAGTTTTAAGTATTTTTGCCCCAGTGAATTTAAAACCCAACCAAAACTACCCAGGTGATGTTGTTTGTCTGATTGCCCACTGATTTTTGTGTATGTGTGTTAATACTAACTGATTTTGATTTATGTCAGCACCAACGTGTAGCTTGTGCCAAGATCTAGAAACTGTCTGATCTTTGGAGGAGGATAACATACCGTAACCTTGAAATGGGGTGTTCCAAGATTGTGCCTAGAGCAAGCGCTTAAGATGGGTTGTAAATCCCTGGAAGAGAAGTAGTAGACACTGTGACCCAACCGTAATCCTAGGCCAACAGTGCTGCTGTATTAAATACGCACCTCCATGTGTGCTTTTTGGAAACTGCTGACTTTTGTATTTCTAAACATGAACTAGTTGAAGCTGCAGGCAAACCCAGCCCTGGTGCAGACCACCAGCTTTGAGAGTGTTGGGAGAGATGGTTTCCTAGTTGTTCTCTAACAAGAATTTTCTCTCTTTTTGGAAGCCTGCTTTTCCTAATTTTTGCCCACCTTTGTGTCATCACTGTAGATCACCACACGTGTTCTCCATTGGCCAGTCCAATGTCACCTCATTCTCTATCCTCCAACCCATCTTCGAGGGACTCCTCACCCAGCCGCGACTTTTCTCCTGCTGTCGCAAACCTGAAACCACCAATCATCATCCATCGGGCTGGAAAGAAATACGGTTTCACTCTCCGTGCCATTCGCGTCTATATGGGTGACAGTGATATCTACACTGTGCATCACATGGTCTGGGTATGTCTCTGCTTTTCTAAAAGGAGTAGTACCCTTGGGGCCAGGATTGCATTTAGTTGTGGGGTTTAGCTTTATAAATTGTATTTTGCCACCCTGTTTTCTCTCCTTATTCGGACCCAAAGTTATCTTTTGGGGGTAGGGAAAACCCTTTAAAAATAAATACATACATGAATAGATAACAGCACTTTGGGGTTTACCTGTAGCAGTTTTCAAGCCCATCACAGAACCACAGCAACCTTTCTTTCCTCCTTTCTTCCCTGGTTACATGAATCCACCTTCTTTCACCTGTAGCACATACTTTGAAGTGTGTCTCTGTGTACATACCCTCTCTCTGTTTATTGGGGTTGTCGCACGAGGGCCGGTCGTAGCTAATTTATTCAGCCCTGTGTGAGCGATTACAGCCTGCTTCTGATCAGTTCAGTCTGCTGGGGTTTTCCAAGCAGTCACTTGGAATTGATTTCAAGCCTTTAGGCATCGCTGCTGTGCTGATTGCCTAGGGATTTAGCTCTTGGCTTAGTTGTGTGCTGTGCTAAAAGGTCTGGTTTCCATGTCTGTATCTCTTCCTTCCCATGACTTCTGGTACTTGATCTCTGTGTTCCTGTTTTTGTTAATGTGTATGGCTTCTAGGAATGAGCCGTTCCCCGAAGCAGCGTTGTTTGAGTTGTGTGGTTAGGGGGAATGGAGTCGGGGTAAAGATGGTTCCTTCTTTTCCTTGTATCTCCATGTCCATTAGACAATTTGGACTTCAAGTGCTTTGGTCATTATTTAACACTCGTTCTTACATACAAAAATAATCTGAAGCTGTATTTTTCCCTCGCTCCTCTCTGCTTTCCTTGAGAAATGCTGAGTTTACGGAGATACTGATTTGTAGTCTACCCTGGCTAGAGGGAGAGTTCAGTATTCTCAGGCATCTCTGTCTCCTCGCTGTAAAGGCGGCTTTACCTTCCTGTGCAGCGATGGGGAGAGACAGTGTGCTCATGGGGAGAAAGATCTGATGGTGGACAGGTTAATAAAGGATGGAAAGTGGAAAAATAAGCTGTTTGAGATGAGATGCAGTGTAGGCAGACTAAACACACAGCACAGGGTCTTATTTAAAAGCCCGTTGGCCGCCTTGGGTTCCAGCATGTACGTGGAAGGATGCTGGATTTGGGGTGGCAGAGAAATTGCAAAAGGTTGAGTCCTTGTCTGGAAATCAAGAATATCTAGTTAACATTCCCGAGCGCTGAAAAATGTTGGAAGTGTGCTAAGCCTTTTGCTTTGGGAGGAGCTGGTCTCTTGATCAGCTTAACCATCCTGGCTGGCTGCCTTGGATCGGGAGAAGACTGGCAGGATGCTGGGGGGAGGAGTGCAGGAGCTCAGATTTTGTGCTTGGCTGTGCCAGCCGGTGGTTTCTCTCACCCTCTGAAGCAGCTGATACTGGCTGCGGCGAGAGATGAGATGGATGGGCTTTGAGTCCGATCTGGCCCGCAATCCCCTACACTCCTCTTCTCAAATCAGTCGTCCCTTCTCATTGCCAGCACGTGGAGGAGGGCGGTCCAGCGAACGAAGCAGGCCTGCGTGAAGGGGACCTGATAACCCACGTCAACGGGGAGCCGGTCCACGGGCTGGTGCACACGGAAGTGGTGGAGCTGATTCTGAAGGTGGGGGACTCGGCACGGCTACATTTGGGCAGTATGAGCCAGCTCATTTAAAACGCTGTAGGTGTCTAATGGGCATTGTCTGAAGTGCAGGGATGTACGCAGCACCTGGCCCTTCATCTGCAAAAACTCGTTGCTGCAGCCTGATCCCGAAATCTCCAAAACTTCTGCGTGTAGTGTGAGCTGAACTCAGATATTCTGTGTGAGAAATAAGGACCTATCAGATAGATTTTCATCAGCAGTAGAGAGAAAGATTAATAAGATTTGGGTATACCTTCCCTCAAACATCACTTTAAGAAACAAATACCTTAAAAATGTTCCAAATTACTTTTATTTTTGCCTTTAGGCTGTGCTAATGTTATTAGCTCTTAATACTGCTTTCTCAAGGATTATTCCTAGTGGTATTTAAAAGCAGCTTTGTAATGGTTGGTCTTAAAATTATCCAGTTAAATGACTTAAGTTTTGATACCTCCTGAGCTGAATCCATTTATGGAAATAAACCCCAAAGTTTTGGACTGTTCCAAGAGACACAAGTCTTTGGGATTGCAACCAGAGGAGCAATCAGGATTTTGGGGTTTTTTTTTTCCCTTTTCAAAGCTGAGTGAGGCAAGCCATGTTGCGGATTTGTCATGATAGATGCCCGATATGATCAGCCAGAGCCCTGGGAATAGGACTGGTGACAGGACATCACTTTGTTCAAGTGTTACAAGTGTTAACTCGAGGCAGTTGGGCTCGCAGAGGTCAGGTGCTGGGTTCTCTCTGCTCAGGGGAGCTTTACCTACCAGCTGGGGTCTGAGCTAATCATTTGTGAAAGCCTGACTAAACAGGGCGCTCTCCCGGCAGTTCCCTAATAGATGATAGGTGAAAATGCAAAGCGGGGAATGGAGTTTGACAGCGGATCACCAAATGGCAGGCAGCAGTAAACTAGCAGCCTACCCAGACAGCCACGTTTTGAGCCATGTCTCTGTCCTGTTCCTCACAGAGTGGAAATAAAGTGTCCATCTCCACCACGCCCTTTGAGAACACATCCATCAAAGTTGGTCCGGCGCGAAAAGCCAGCTACAAATCCAAGATGGCTCGTAGGAACAAGAAGAGCAAAACTAAGGACGGTCAGGAAAGGTTCGTTTTGACGTTTCTCTGAAAATTAAGTGGTAACTAAGATAATGTGAGAGAGATCTTGCCAAATCAGTTTGCAGATAATGTCTGTCAGCAGGTATGTCCTTTAGTTCTTCTCTTCCTATTGTTTTCTTTTCCTCTTTAACTCTGCCACAAAATTGACTGAAATATGCCAATAAAGGTAAATAAATCATTTGGGCCTGTAAACAACTTGTGAATGCTTTTCCACAGTAAGAAGAAGAGTTCTTTGCTGAGGAAGATCACTAAACAAGCATCACTGCTTCACACCAGCCGGAGTTTGTCTTCACTAAACCGCTCTCTGTCGTCTGGAGAAAGTGTGCCCGGCTCTCCAACTCACAACCTGTCTCCTCGCTCGCCAACGCAGAGCTACAGGTCCACTCCCGAGTCTGTACACTCAGGTAAAAAAGAAACAAAACAAACCCGAAAATCCATGGAAAGAGGAAACAAACTTGAGGATCTTTTTTCTTATTGATTAATTTTTGAAGTAAGGTACACAGCAGTAGGTCTGTTTGCAAAGGAAAATGACAGCTGTGATGTCGATTACCTTCGGGATGGATGGATTCTCATTCCTTGATCCATTAACAAATGAAAATCCGTACATCCTCTGAAGAATGCATTTGCTGTGCTTAGGGCATCCTTTCACCTTGATGCAGACGTGCATTGCGAGTTGCAATGTTTTCATAGCAGTTTGACACCTTTTCTGTATTGGTTCAGATAAAAGGAATCGAAACAAGGCAGCGCCGTCCTATTTGAAAACTGAATCAGGTGATAGAATAAAGAGATTTGCACTTGGGAATGTCAGTGAAACACATGGTTTAGCTGCTTGGAGGTGTTTTCCAGGAAAAAATGTCCTGATAGCAGAGTGTTTCTGACTATGTTCTGGTGTTGTGTGGCAGTGATGGGAATTTTCCATCAGTAGCCATGCACTGTTACCTTGTAATGTTACTGCAGTGCTTTGTGGTAACTTGGCATTTCGTCTTGACTTCATGCACCTTAATAACTTGTGTTAGTGGCCACATATATATCAATTTTCTTAGTCTTTTTCTTTTTTCTTTCTCTTTTAAGTTGGTGGCAATTCTTCCCAGAGCAGCTCTCCCAGTTCCAGTGTTCCCAATTCTCCAGCCAGCTCCGGACACATCCGACCCAGCTCTCTGCACGGACTAGCACCAAAGCTCCAGAGGCAGTACAGATCTCCAAGGCGTAAATCCGCGGGAAACATCCCTCTCTCCCCACTAGCTCACACTCCGTCACCAACCCCGCAGTCCACATCACCGCAGCGCTCCCCATCCCCTTTACCAGGACACTCGCTTGGCAGCTCCAGTATTATCCAGTCTTTTCCAGTAAAACTACACTCCTCTCCACCGCTGGTGAGACAAATTTCTCGCCCCAAAAGTGCCGAGCCCCCTCGGTCTCCTCTGCTAAAGAGAGTGCAGTCGGCCGAGAAGCTGGCTGCCTCGCTGTCCTCTTCGGAGAAGAAGCTGGCTTCCTCGCGTAAGCACAGCTTGGATATCTCTCACTCGGAATTTAAGAAGGAGATGCTACAGCGGGATCCGAGTCTCCAGAGCTTACAGGAATCTGCGAACGAAACGACGGGTGGCAAACTTGGGCTGGCGGAAAAAGGGATGTTGCAGAAGCCAGGTTCACGCAAGTTGGGTGCTATTCGACAGGACAGGGTGGAGAGGAGGGAGTCTCTGCAAAAGCAAGAGGCCATCAGAGAAGTAGATTCTTCCGAAGATGAAACGGATGATGGTTCAGAAGACAGTCAGGATGGGAGAAGGCTGGACAAGCCCCCTGACAGTGGAGACCAAGGCTCAGATTCTTTTAACGAGGACAATAAGTTTTCATCTAAATTGGAAAGCAAGGATAGTATTGAAGACGATGCCTTTCTACCTGAAGATCCGAAAGGAACAGAAGACTTGCAGAAGGGAAATAATCAACAAGCCAAGCCTCTTTCAGAGCCCCTGCGAATCGGTGTGCACCCTTCCCCATCAGAGGTCCTCCCAAGGACTTCTCCAGAAAAATTAGCTGCTGCAGAAAAGCCATTCCTAAGAGCAGAAACGACTGCAAAGGAACATAAATTGCCAGAAAAGAAAACTTTTGAGTGTTTTGGGCCACAAGACAAGTCTTCGGAAGCAATCAAAGACCTGGGGAGAACAACAAGTACTCAAAAAACAGTAGTTCGCACCGAACATGCACCGTGCCCGTCTATCAAACTCCTGGAACTTGAAGAAGGTGATTCTTCAGGGGCCTTGTGTGGTAAGCGTGACCCAAAAGACCCTCTGCTAACAGAAAGCAGTCAGAAAAAACAGGATTCCAAACCTCTGCTGGCACTTCCTTCATGGTGCATGGCAAGCGTGAGCACCCCTCTCTCGGTAAGCCCTGCGGATCGCAGTGAGAGGGAGCACAAGGAGACCCTTCAGCCTGCCGAACAGCACGGCGCCTCATTTCTGTCTCCTGGAAGTGAGATGTCCCAAAAAAGTCCTAGTGCTGAAAAGCAGCCCAGCTCATCCCAGGCAGAAAGCGCTTCTGCCGCCAGCAGAACGAGCCCGGCGGGTCCCGTGTCCTCCACCCTCCTCATCCCCGGAGCTATCGAAAGAGCTCTCTCCGTGTCCCAGTTAGTGCCGCTAGCTCAGAGTGTGTTAGGCCCTTTGAAGCTCAGTATGTCTGGTTCCGGAGAGGTGGAAAAGAGAAAGGATTTCTCCCATCTGGGTGCCTCCTGTAAAGAGGAGAAAGATTCGAAACAAAAAAGGCAGGAAACTTCACAAACAGGAGCCTGTCAAGAGAAACCCAAACTGCCCAGCACCGACGGTCTGACCCCGAGGAGCGGATCCTGCGCAGAGTCCCTCAGCTCCACGAAGCCCTGGGAGGCCACCTGTCCCGCGGGGGCAAAAAAGGAGGCGACCCCTTTCAGTGCTAAAGCCTCCGAAGCGTTGGGAGGTAGCTGCAGAATCACTCCGCCGAAAGAGCTGCCCCACGCCCTTGGACAGGCAGCTCCCAGAGCCTCTCCTCTGCCAGAGGGCAGCACGAGGCCCTGTAAGGAAGGGACTCCCGCGCAGGCGAAAAGCAAAGAGGTTGGGAATCAGTTAAAAATACAAGACTTTCCCCTGTCACATGATGGTGCTGTGAAGAAAACATAGCAGCATCCCTGGTACGCGTGGAGTGGAGCGTTCAGCGTTCGGACTAGAGACTGCATGGTTGAATTTTGTAATATACACTAATATAAAATAGAACTTGTGTACATCTATTTTTGGGAGGGTTTTTTTCATACTGTTTTTTGTGTTTTTTCATCCTTGCTATTCTATTTTTGTACACAGTAATGCTTGCTGGTTGAGGTCTCTTTAGAACAGGGTATCTTTAAAGCAGGGCTTAAGGAACAGTTTGTTGATTTTTATTTTTTTTGTCCAGACCTTTTGTTTTGCCTGAGTTTAGGGCCTGCTGTGCTCATCCCTCTAATCCTGCATTTGTCTGAGATCCCCCAAAATTCTGAGTACAAAAAAGTCAGCTCACTTCTGTATTTTCTGCTTTTCAACCTTCTCTTTGAAATGCCGTTGAAACTCAAAGATTTCCAGTTGTTTTCTTCAAATTGACAATCTGCTGACCTTTGACGAAGAGGAGAAACGACTCTCTTGTCCCCAAGGTATTCTGGAGCTACGAACCCTCTTCGGTGTGAGTAAGAGCTCTTTGTCCCCGCGTGCACCCGCACTCCTGCGCGCGCCCTCCGAGGATACGGAGGCAAGGGACTTGCCCCGAGAGGCCGGACAGAGAGAGATCCCGGTCTTCTCTTTAAAGCAAGTAAAAGTATTTTTCAAGGAACTGTCAGAAAAAGAAACCTCCAACCCGTGAACTGGTTTTTGGGAGGTTGTTCTTTCTTACCCTTTATGGCACACATGGCAACTTTTCCCTTGGTTTTTAAAATTTTAGTGATGTTTTAACCTCTTTTCTCTGGCTTCGGTTCATAACTTGCCCTGCCTCCGGATAAATGACCCCAGGAAGGGGGTGCCTTGTAGGTTTTACAGCAGAGAAATCTGTAGTCGGTGTTCTCCAGCATGTCTTGGGCAAAGTGATCTCGATGATACACGGCCTCTGGAGACTTTTCCTTCTCTTGGTGAGTCTAACTAGGTAGGGGTTTTATGGTGTTCCTTAACATTTCTGAACTGGGGCTTGGGAAACTTGCTGAGTTTTCTGAATCTGCCCATTTTAAACACAAAAAAAAACCTACAAAGAGTTCTGACTCCTTGAGTTCTGTGGACAAACTGCAAGCAGACTGCAAACCACATGTGACATTTTAAGATTTCAGCTTTGATAGGCTAGATCATTTCCACTGCTGAGGTCACTTTCCATTAAAAAACTACTCTTGGCTCTTAGGTTTAGACATGGCTTTGCTTCAAGTGTGAGCGACCGGGTAACGGTGCTCTTTGCTGAGGATTAGGTCAATAATAACACACCAACAAACGTGCCGAGTGGTGATACCTGTAGCACTGTAAGCCTTTCTTCATCCAGTTAAAGGTTCCTATCGATGAACACTCCCGTCATCTATCCCAGATCGTGTTCGGCTTTCCTTCTGGTCTTGTCTGAGCGTGTCTCCCTGCGGACCCACCCGCAAGGTCTAGCATCCTGCTCACTGGCTTACTCCGTTAGAAGCAGAACGACTGCGCAGCAGTATTACAGGCCAAAACCTGCCTCTGTTGGTCCAATGTCATTACGCCGCCGCCTTCGTCGTCGTGGCTTTTTCTGAACTTGAAGTTTTGATTCGCTTCCCCCAAATGCAGATTTGTTTTTATATAGGAATATATTTTCTCCTTCAACTTGAGATCAGCTCAGTCCACAAATCGCAAAACTCTGGAATCTCACCCTGCTTCTTTCTGTACAGCCACTGTTTCCCCCTGTTATATACTTGATTTTGGCTGCTTGGATTTCTGGACCAAGTTTTGGTTTGGTTTGAGTTTGGTTTTTTTTTTTAACATGTTTAAATGAGTGTTTACTCCGTGTGTCTGTGTGAAGACGTATGGTGTTGTTAATACACTAACCAAAGCCTCAACGCTCCCAGATAACACGTTAATGAATCGTGCTGTGACGGTGTGGAGAGCAGAGCCTGCTGCACTCTGCTCTTTTCCCTGGAATTCATAGGCTACTCATATCCACTCGGTTGGCAACGTATAAACTGCAGTATTTCCACTGCCATGTCAGGGTCCTGGGTATCTCCAGCCTCTCAAAGCACTCTTGATGAACATCTGTGCTGATTGGGAGCAATAGCAAGGAACAGGCTTGGCAGGATCCAGCACTTTTACCTGTCTGGTTTTCTCCCCGGTGGGTTGATCCATCACAAGGTCCGATTGGCAGTACAGGATATGATAACATGGATAGGAACGGTGAAAAATGGATTCAGCATCCCGAGGCTGTGGTGCTTACAAGCCTCAAGCTTATCTCCTGCGAGCACCTGACCTCGGTGAGATGCAGTCTCTGTTACCGGTCCCGTCAGCCCAGCGTCGCGCGAGGACGTGGTCCAACCTGCCTGTTCCCTGGGCGGCACTCCCCCTTCTTGTGGTGACGCAGCCGCTTCTGCGAGTGCGTCCTGGGGCATCCACAAAGGGCTCTGCCTTTCAAAACCTAAGGGGAAACCCCCCCCAGTGCTCTTGGGAGAGAGGGATGGGCAGCCTGGGATGGAGCCCCCGAAGGCGCCAGGTTCCAGCGCTGAATCGCAGACTTGCCCTTTCTTAGGCACAGAAAGAGAAGTGAAAAAACCTGTTGTGTCACAGCTTGAGCTGCTTTGGGCTGAAGAAGAGGCGAGGGATGTGTTTCATCCCCTCTTCCGTAGCTACGGTACAGAAAGTCATCGGTGCAATTAAAAAAACCCGCTGTTTTTTGGAAGCCGCGCAGCATTTCCAGGAAAGCATCCTAGGGAAGGCCTGCATTCCCCGCTCCCGGTCAGTCCTACAGTTTCCCTCCGTGTGCCGGGTGCCCCAGCATCCCGGTTCCACCTCCTGTCAGATGTGTGTGGTGCACGTTAGCAAAAAGGGTGGGCACAGGGACTGCTCCTGTAAACGTTTGGTCACAAACCGGTGGGTAGACCAAGGCTATTCCTCGCGCTGCTGAGAATCGCTCCAACACCCCCTCAGGTGACCTTCCCAGACGTGTCGGGGCAGAACGGGATGTTGGAAAAGCTGTGTGTGAAGGGCGGGAGCGTGCTCCCCAGCGCGGGGTCGGGCCCGCGCTCCCCGGGCGAAGCGTCTGGCCGGGGGAGATCCTGGCCTCCGCAGGTAACCCCGGCTCGGGCGGGCGGGAGGGGGAAGCTGTG
>NW_010267793.1:77812-78433 GCF_000690775.1 Eurypyga helias
CTCCGCTTCTGCATCCTGCCCCGTGCCTCGTTTCAGTGTTACTTTTCCCTTTGTCTCTTGCTGTTGCAAACTAAGAGAAATGGGTGATATTTATTGTAAATATTAGACTTTAGGGTTGTAACGGCCACTCCTGGGTCCGAACATCAGAGGCCTTTGGCTGCTAACAAACTGCGGCGCGCTCGCCGGGCAAGGGGTGGGAGCGGGCGGTGGGCTTGGTTTGCCACGCTCGCGTTAAGGTGTGATTTGGAGTATTTTAATATTTGGGTTCCTTTTTTCTTCCGCCGATGGGGAGGATAAAGTCTTTCTCTGGTTTTCTCGTACTGGATGTGAAGGATAATTCTGTACTTCTAGTAGAAGATTTGACCGCGGTGTGTGCTTGCGCTGTGTTCGACCGTACGCGGGCGGCTGCGAGAGCGCCGGGCTGGGCCCCGCCGAGCTGCGGCGCTCGGCACTTAGCTAGAGAAGAGAAAGTGTGGAATCTCTGTGTTTTTAGAAAACTTGAACAATTGCCACATAATAGCGGTGCAATACTTTTTATTCACGTTGTACCTGCATGTTGATGTTCAGATCCTCCTCCAAAATAAATAATTTTTTTTTTTTTTAATAAACTCAACCTCCTGC
>NW_010267793.1:78518-80173 GCF_000690775.1 Eurypyga helias
TGGCGGGGCAGAAGACAGCCTGCGGTGCCCGGGTGTCGGCGTAAATCTGCCAGGATATTTGGGATTTGCTGCTCCGTGGGCTGGATCTGTGGCTCACCCAAAGCTTTCCACTCTGGAACTCGAGCCCAGAATTTACTATCCTGTACCCTGAGTCCTCTCGGTGTCCCGTGTCCTTGCTCGGGCCGGGGCATAGAATCAGAGTGGTTTGGGTTGGAAGGGACCTTAAAGACCATCCAGTTCCAACCCCCCTGCCATGGGCAGGGACACCTTCCACTAGAGCAGGGTGCTCCAAGCCTCATCCAGCCTGGCCTTGCACACTTCCAGGGATGGGGCATCCACAGCTTCTCTGGGCAACCTGTCCCAGTGCCTCACCACCCTCTCCGGGAAGAATTTCTTCCTGATACCCAATCTAAACCTCCCCACTTTCAATTTAAACCCATTACCCCTTGTCCTGTCACTACAGGCCCTTGGAAAAAGTCCCCCCCAGCTTCCTTGTCGCCCCTTCAGGTACTGGAAGGTGCTATAAGGTCTCCCCGGAGCCTTCTCTTCTCCAGACTGAACAAGCCCAACTCTCTCAGCCTGTCCCCATGGCAGAGGGGCTCCAGCCCTCGGAGCATCTCTGTGGCCTCCTCTGGACTCGCTCCCTTGTGCACGCAGTTATTTCGGCTGTCCTGTTGATAAACTGCCCAAAACCTTTCCAGAAACATCCCTTTGCTCTGGGATGCAGGTGTGCACTCTCCAAATGGAAAAGGCTTATTCCTGTCCTTGGAAGTAAAGAGCTGGAGCCACGCTGGTGTCTGGGGAATCAGACTCCGCCTCGTTTGCTGCTGCCGAGAATGCTCAAAATATCCCGTGTCTCCGTGCTCCGGCGAAGCTGTGGAGCAGAACCGGGGGCGAAGCAGCGCTGTGTCCGTGGGGGATCGGATGTCTCTGCCGGAGCCTCTTACCACGTCGCTGTTCGTCACCGCTGACGTCGGTTCGTGAGCGACGCTCCTGCCCATGCGGGGGGACAGCGCGGCTCAGAGGGGTGGGAGGCGCGGAGCCCCCAGCCGAAGGGCCGGAGCATCTCCTGCGGCGTCCAACGGAACTGCCTTCGGCTGGGGCAGGGATGGGGGCTCTGTGGGATCCGCTGCGGAGCGGGGGCTGGGGGACCCCACCCTCCATCAGCACCGGGAGGTCAGGGCTGGGCTGGGAGGGTCACTGTGGTCCTGTTCCTTGGGGACCGCAGAGCTTTTCGTGTCGCATCTTCACGGGAACATCCAGGTTTTCTCCTTTTTGAAGGCTTACTAGCCAGACGTCCTCCTGCCGGGGTTCCCCCAGTCAGAAGCCAATGGCTCTGACTCCGCAGCAGTTTCTTCTCCCCGAGGATTACGCTGCATCCAACAAGGGCCGTTTTCCTCCTGGATGAGGGCATCCCAACATGTCGGGGCTGTGCCCTGACGCTGACCCCGAGATTTGGCTCCTTCCCCCAGGATCGGATCGAGACCCCGTGTGAGGTCCTGCTGCCAGGCTGCCTGCAGCTCACCTGGAATTTGAAAGATGGGAATTTGGGAGAAAGCAGGAGCAATCCACACGGATGCTGCCCACAGCCTGCCTTTCCTGGAAGCTGCAGCTGGAATTGCTGGCAGGTGCGCCAAAGGGACACCCCATGCCCC
>NW_010267793.1:80187-80784 GCF_000690775.1 Eurypyga helias
CGGCACTGTGTTTGCCCTGCGGGTGGGGGCATCGGAGCTTGTCCCCTCCGCAAGCCTTTCCCCCTTTTTGGGCCCTTTGGATAACAACGAGAAATGGTGTGTGGGGCAGGAGGGCCAGGCTGCCCTGCTGGGGAAGGGGTCGCCCCACAAGAGATTTTGGGGTGGCATCCTTCAGGGTTGGGCTGAGTGAGGGCCACGACGCCAGGGCTCAGGGGTCTGTGCTCTCCCGCTGCACCGCGGGATGGTCCTGTGGGCTCGCGGCTCTGACTTCACGTGGGTTTGGGCAGTTGCAGGCTGGCCCAGCCTGTCCCCACAGGTGGCCTGCCCGTGCCATTTCCGACCCCAGTCCCGGTGCTGGGTGCAGCCAAGAGGGGTACTGGGTTGGGAGGTGGCGCTTCCCACTGGGTTTGGAGAGAGGCTGGACCTGGAGAGCTGCGACTGGGCGGGGGATGCCCAGTGGTGCCTGTCAGCAGCGCGGGAGGACGGGTTTATTCTGCCTCTGTGTGCCCCACAGAATAAATTCATTGCATTTGCTTCAAATGGGGCTTTGCTCCTCTGCCCCTTCCTGGGGTCTTCTCTCCGCCGGCCTTGCCTGCC
>NW_010267793.1:81086-81453 GCF_000690775.1 Eurypyga helias
TGTGGAACATCCAGGTGCTGTCACCCCGAATGTCACAGCTTGCACTGGGCATGGAGCCGGGATGCGCACCCACTGCAGGGACTGAGATTTGGAGTAATGTGCAGATGCCCGTGGCCCCACAGGGTTTAACCCTTCGTGTCTGGCTCTGCCCTGCGCAGCCTCATTCCCCCTGACCGCAGAAGCCCTTGGGGCTGGCCCCCAGCCACCCTCCCTCTCTCCCACCTCCGTCACGTGCCAGTGGGCTTTATATTTTAAACGCTGATTAGGGCTGACCTCATATTTCAGAGCTTACTTCATGGTCGCTAATGAGGGATTAGGAATGTTAAGCTAATTAGCAATCAGCAAACGAGGGCTCAGTCAGTCTTCT
>NW_010267794.1:0-3536 GCF_000690775.1 Eurypyga helias
GCGGGAGGGCACGGGAGCGTGTCGAGGCTGCAGCTTCCGTCGGCATCCAAACCCCCCTGGAGCTGCAGCACCCCCCGGATCCGGGGTTCCTTTGCCGTGCAGCCCTTCTTCATTCTACTATAAACGTGTTGAAGGCTCTTCGTGGTGTTTTACAGCGCTACTTGTAATTCCTAACAACACTTCCACTATTCCTTGTGTTGCGTTGCAGTTTCATTTCTAAGAATTAATTACAGTACTGCCCTCAGTGGGATCAGGAGCACAGGAGGTGTCAGAAATAACTCGAGCATTACCTGCTTGTCTTATCTCGTTCCATTGTTCTGTTTCACAAAGCTTTGTACTGATATCTCTGCGATGTATCGGATACAGCTTATCATTGAGGCACATGCGTGTAATTCCTTCCCAGCAGAGATTGCTGCGTTACTCCCTCTCATGGCTCTGTTGAATTCAGTCACAAGATTCCCACTGATTTATGGGAGATTTCACTACAGAGTTCTCAAATGCTAGGCAGCTGATAAATCGTATCCGTGACACGCCATAAATTTTATGTAGCACATCCTGAAGTCTGGATCATCCCTGGCTGAAAGCAAGGAGCAGAGCTGGAGCCTGGGGTTAAACTTAGCGTGTCTCACATAGTGCCATGCCCGAGTTTGACATTGTTGCATAACAAATGCAAAACCTGACACTTGACACTCAGCATTTGCTGTCACTGCTGTTGGAGAGCAAAAGCCTCAGTTAGGCTGCAGGACTGCTCTCTCTCAGAATTCAGCACTAGAGTTTGCTCCAACCTGTCCAGTGATCATGAGAGGTGATGGGATCGCTCTACCTACTGTGAGGTATTTTGGGACTCTCCAGATCCCTGCTCCTTTCTGCTTCCCTGCTGAGTGTCTGGTGATTTCAACAGCATACGCAGGCTCCCTGAGACCTGCAAATTCTCCAGCTCCGAACCTGATGGTCTTTCAGCAGAAGACACGTTGAGATTCCAGATTTACGGACTTCACAGGGTTACTCGTCACGTAAATCTCACTCTCTTGCAGCTACACCTACGTGACTGATTCAGGGGTCAGTGCTACTGTGCATTTGCTGCGCCTGGGTGTTGCCCTTGTAAACTCGAGTGGTGATATGAAAGTAGCTGCTTCTCAGTGGGCGGCATCCCAGTAGCGACTGGGGTCATCCTTCGTCAGCGCTGCCTCCAGCTTAATGTTGAAAGACGGGAAGCCGCGCACGCAGTGTCTGCTTTTGCGCGGGGCAGGCCTTGTTGAGCAAGCCACGAAGCTGCAACACGCGCTATTGCGCTGAGATACATCCTGTGCGTGTTCTGATTAGGGAAGGAGTGAAGAAAGCAGAGCCTGCTGCGGAGTTCAGGCAACCTGGTGTTACACAAACCCAGCCCGCGATGCTGGAGAAACCCCTGGCCTGCAGAGGTTTCCTGGACGCACATGAAGGTGGCCCACAGCTGGAGGGATGTGCCAGCACAGGCAGGATCTTTACCTTCACCTCGAGAAAGAAGCTCTCAAGAGCTGGGGTGACAGGGCTGGAGGCCTCTTGTGGGACTCCCCACGTGCAAGTCTTAGGGAGGGAGCAGACTACTGCTCTGCACATGGGGGGTACCTGCCAGAGGGACACACGCTCAACTGCACAAGCAGCAGGAAGAACGGTCTAGAGGGGCTGCTCCCCTAACTCGGGTAGGAGGGTCTACATTGCGCAGACCCCAGGGAGGAAGCACGTTTCCAGAGCATGTGGGCTGCTTCGTAGAATCACAGAATGGTTTGGGTTGGAAGGGACCTTAAAGATCACCCAGTTCCAACCCCCTGCCATGGGCAGGGACACCTTGCACTAGACCAGGTTGCTCAAAGCTTCATCCAGCCTGGCCTTGACAACTTCCAGGAATGGGGCATCCACAGCTTCTCTGGGCAACTTGTTCCAGTGCTTCACCACCCTTCACCCTAAACAATTTCTTCTTGATATCTAATCTAAACCTCCCCACTTTCAATTTAAACCCATTATCCCTTGTCCTGTCACTACAGGCCCTTGTAAAAAGTCCCTCCCCAGCTTCCTTGTAGCCCCCTTCAGGTACCGGAAGGCTGCTTCTATAACTCATACTCATTTCAGGGCTAGGCAATCTTTAATAAAAGCTGAGAGGCAGGGATTTTGCCTTAAACCACTCAGCTCCAAGTGAGAAGTGTGAGCATTTCTCCTCCCTCCCGGCTGGAAGGCGATACACAGCAGCTGCCCCTGAGGTGCCCGTCCCAGGCACGCATCCACTCCTCCCCGGGCAGGAGGTTGGGCTGCTGGGCACACACAAGCGATGGGGTGGGCCACCCCGATTCAGAGGCATGAACTCACTTGCCCGCTTTACCTGCTTTCAGCAAGGCCTCAAGCTTGTCACCGAAAGGCTGCAGCAGGTGACACAGAGGCACAGGAGCAGACCCAGACAGGTCAGATGGGGAAGGGCGTAGCCACAGCCAGCTCTGGCTAACAGTAGGGCAAGGACAGGTCGGGCCTTCAGTCTTCCCACCCTGTGCCTCAGGGAGCTCGCACCAGCATGCGGTTTATAAAGCCCAGCCTAAACGAGAGGCTAGGGAAGCCCTTTGGGGTCACGGGGAAGCGATGCAAAAGGTAACACAAGGACAGCTCCAGCAGTCAACTTAAATGCTTTTATTGACAATGTCTCTGAACAATAATAAGCAAACAATGCTTAAGTTTCATCCAAATTCACTTTCCACATGTCAAAAAAAGACCTCAAGGTAGAAAAAAATAAAATAAAAATATAAATATCTGAGAATCCATCTTAATAAATAAATTAAAAACACAATAAAAACGTTTTCATGGAAAACTTATGTCAGAACATTCAGACCACCTCAACAATGCATGATCAGTAAAGTTACAGTGAACATCAACGTAGAACTACAGTACATGGATATAGCTATTCATCTACCTACTAGAAAATAAAATAGTCTCTTTCCCCCCACGTAAGACGGGTCATTGCTAAGTCATCAGAACACGATATTGCCAGGAACACAGTAGTTATTGTTAATCAGCTGCACTAGATACGAGTTGGAGATACCCAGCACCAGGTTAAATTCCAATCATTTAAAACCAAGAGATTAATTAGTTAATGCTAGTGATACTAAGGAGGGGAGGGAGTCACCTACCCAGCCATGTGGGACATGCTACAGACTACCAGCTCTCATGGATGGGCCACTGGGGACGAGACAAACTCCATGCGATTTGCTACATCTCTGGAAGAGGTACGAGGCCTCTGCACGGGGCGCTCTGCCAGGCCCCGGGGCACTGGGCCAGACAAGGGGGGGGTGGCGGTGGCGGGGCCCTCCCCAGGCCCGGGGAGCCCCATGGGGCGCAGCGGCAAGTCCGTGGGGGTGCACAGGCAGGGGAGGGGGCCTGGCAGGTCAGTCAATGCTGGAGCCCCTCACAAGGCCAGGAGGGTGGGGGAGCTGAGGGAGTCGGATGAGGGCTCGTTGCTGCTGCTGCCCTTCCGGTGCGCGGCAGCGCAGCTGGGGAAGGCGTCTGCCTCGGGG
>NW_010267795.1:0-298 GCF_000690775.1 Eurypyga helias
CCCTGCACCGACACCCGGGAGACCGCCATCCCTTCCCTGTGCGGGGCAGGGGGGTGTCACTGTCCCAAGGCCTTGCTTCCCGGTGTCCCTTGGTAGCTCCCGGAGTGCCGGGGCATGGGATAAAGGGGTGGGAGTCACCTGCCAGCGAGGCAGCCCATGGGACTCGCTCCAGGGTCCCTTTCCTTCTGCCAGCCTGGCTGGGAGCAAACTGCAGCCGCATTTTGGCTGTCAGATCGAGGAGAAGTGTTTGATTGCACCAACAACCCTCCTTGGAGCTCTCGTGATGGGCCAGTTTGCA
>NW_010267795.1:623-5133 GCF_000690775.1 Eurypyga helias
CATGCCGTTTGGCACAGTTAATTCCCTCTCTTTTCTCAGCCAGTTCCTGGAGGGCACTGGGCGCCTGGCCAGGGAGGGAGCTGTGGGAGCAGGTCCCATGTCTCCAGAGGGTATGGCAGCAGGACACAGCCAAGGGCATCCCTGACAAGAGGCTACATGTGTCCTTTGGCCCTTGGACTTGCCTGGCATCCTGGCCACGCTGGCCGCTTTCACAGGCTACTTCACGCTGCTGTCGCCAACCCTCACCCCGGCCGGGGGGCACCAGTCTCTGCCAGGGGAAAGAGATGGTGTTTTGTTCTCTGGCTCGCTCGTGCACACACAGGGCCCTTTCAGCGTGGGGAGAGGAGGGTGATGGCATCTGGGAACGCTGGGAACAAAGGGTCCCATTGATGCTGGCTGCAGCCCCGCGGGTTTCTGTGAGCCAGGGCAAGGCGTAGCTGTGTGCTGAGCTGGGGCAGCAGCAGTGCAGGAGCTCACCCTCCCCTGGCCGGGCTGCACAGGAAGCTTTGCTGCCTGCTCGGACAGGGATGAAGTCAGGAGAGAGAGGGATTTGGGCTAGAGTCCCATTTAGGAAGAGCAGTGAGGGTCCTGGCTGTAAAGAGGTAACAGCCCGCCAGCTCTCAGCCTGCCCAGCACCTAGCTGTGCCCAAAATCTGCCCCTCTCGGGCAGACCCGCTGCAAACCGCAGCAGTGCCGGGGTTTGAGCATGGGGCTGGGAGCATCCCTTTGTGGCATTGCACCCTGGAAGCTCCTGAGCATGGCTCCTGGTGTGAATTTCTGAGAGAAGCAACATTCAAATCGATAAATTTTGAGTAGCTAGTGTGGAAACGTGCATCTGACGGGCAGCATTCGCCTGATCGGGGGCAGAAAAACACCATCCGATAACCTCCCACGCACCAGCACTGTGCAAACTGTTAACAGCCCTGCTGCAAACAGCACACAGCCACCCACAGAGCGCTGGGACGGGACATGTGAGGCCCTGTGACCGTCAAGCCTGCCCTCATGGCTGAACAAGACCGTCCTATTTCGTGCAGGGCTCTGCAAGGGAGTGAATTGTGCATCCTGTGCATTGCTCTGGGTGTGCTTGTACCACGCACCAGCACTGTGCAAACTGTTAACAGCCCTGCTGCAAACAGCACACAGCCACCCACAGAGCGCTGGGACGGGACATGTGAGGCCCTGTGACCGTCAAGCCTGCCCTCATGGCTGAACAAGACCGTCCTATTTCGTGCAGGGCTCTGCAAGGGAGTGAATTGTGCATCCTGTGCATTGCTCTGGGTGTGCTTGTACCATGCGCGCTGCCTGACGCCAGCCAGCGAGCTTTGCTCGAGCCGTGCCCGTTGGCTTCGCAGCGGTCATGCTGTAGGTGCTCCGTCAGGAGACGTGGCAGGGGTTGTCACCACATGGGCTGAGTATGAAAGGGCAGCAGCATGTCGCCAACCGTGAGCAAGTGGCTCCTACAAGACCCCAGCTTTCCTCTGCATGGCTGAAGGAGAAACAGAGGTTTTTAAGGGCTCCCCAGCTGGGAACAAAGATTTTTGAAAGGTTACAAACCTCACAGCTGGGGTGGGACGGAGGGGTGGGCCGAGTTCTGTGAGAGCTGCTGGCCCACGTGTGGGGTTGGTGAGGGTCACTCCTCTGGGACCTTCTCCCCTGCAGCCTCCCCTTCCCTGCTTTTTTTTTCGGCTGAGGCAGGGAGGAGGGTGGGAAAGCCAGCACAACAAATGGACAGACATGTGTCTTGTTCAGAATGTTCTTAATTTTAATTTATTTTCTTTAATTTTTATAAAATACATCTTGTAAGATAAGTCTCTAAAAACTTGCTCCTTTTTATTGCTTGTTAACAAGTTGAAATTCTAGATCAGAAATGCAGGAAACACTTTCAGTCGATTAACTCTCTTTTTGCGTGTGTGTGTGTGCGTGTGTGTGTGTGTGTTTTTGGTCTGGGGAGAAGGGTGAGAAGGAGGATCTGGTTATTTTTTGTTAAATGGGTACCCAAAGAAACCCAGCAAACCCCCAAGAGAGAGCGACGTTGTGAATTTCCAGATCTTGACTGGTTTCTCCCCACCCTGCCCTCCCTCCTGGCATTTCCCCCTTCCCCAGCCCATGTGC
The DNA here is from genome assembly GCF_000690775.1 of Eurypyga helias. Taxonomy (NCBI): domain Eukaryota; kingdom Metazoa; phylum Chordata; class Aves; order Eurypygiformes; family Eurypygidae; genus Eurypyga; species Eurypyga helias. Next base: position 2,736 of record NW_010267795.1, read on the forward strand.
GTTGGTAGCCTGGCCAGCCTATTTCAGCGTTCCCGGTGGCAAGGACCCTTCGAAAGCTCTGCTCAGCAGATCTGCTCCTTTATCCTTGCCCCTGCTGAAACCGGCACTTAAAAAAATATAACAGCAATACAGACAAAGAAAAAAAAAATCCACGTGAGATGGAGCTACAGTCTGCCACTGAAAGTAGTTTCTCCAATAAATAAACACATTAGCATTAAGGAGAGGCAGGGAAAAGCAAAATAAAATACCAGTTGGTGGGGAGGACTGGAAACAGCGTTTTGGCAGGTCTGGTTCCACTCGTGCTACCCAGCCAGAGGGTTTTCCTCGAGCTGCTGTGGAGACCAGTGATGGGGGAGAGCTCATCTCCACCAAACCCCTCAGCCCCTCCACAGGAAAAGACTGAACTGGCACCGGAAAGGGTCTGGTTTGCAGAGACAGGACGTGTTTCCACCCCTTGACTCCCAAAATGCCACCTTTCCTTCCCTCTTCAACTCCCTCCTGGGTTTCGGCTGGGAGCGAGATCCTGCCAGTCCCTCCCGCCCCGGCAGGCACAAGACACTTGTCCTGACTTGCAGGAAAGGCAGGGGATAGAAGTGAGGGGACAAGGGGGACAGACTGAGGGAAAGTTACGTTTGACACGGGTGAGAAACAAATCAAGCTCTCCGTCGCAGCGGAGGTTAGCGAAGCAGACGTCACCCCAGAGAAGAGCACCATTGTGAAGGGACGAGGGCGTGCAGCGCGTGCGGGGCTCGCAGGGCGGGCCAGCAGCCCGAAGGGTCATCCCCTGCCTACGGAGGGGCGGCTCTGGATTTACGCTCCTGGAGCATCAGCAGAGATGTCCCCCCTCGATCAAACCTATCTGTGGCCTCTCTGCTGCCTGGAGCACAAAGCCGAGAGTCCCTCTTGTCTACAGAGACACCAAACTCCTTTAGGCTTTCGTAGGGGTGGCTGGGTTAGGGCTTCAGCAGCATTGGGGTCAGCGCTCTCTTCTCCGCAACGGGAAGATCCTTGCCCTAAACTCCCTTTGCCTTGGCTGCAGCGAGGAATTTGGGGTAAATTCATCTTTCTTTGCTAAGGGAAAAAAAAGTCATCCTTCTCTTAGTCTCCATCCACGGGTGGTGACAGCAGACAGCTCCAGGAGAGTCTCTAGCAATGGTACCAGGATCGAGCCAACTTCCTTTTCTCTCTAGGTAGCCTCTTGCTATTAATGGAGCAACCTACATGGATTTCCTCCTCCCAGGAGCATGAAGGCCTTTGCTCATCCCTAGGCAACATCAGGACACTGGAGTAAGTCCCTCCTCTTCTCTGGATGGTTTTGATGGGCTTGGCCCTAGAGCGAACCGGTTACGGATGAGCAGAGAGAGAAAAGTGCATGAAGAGGTGTCCATTGGTGGGAAGCTCTCCTTCCTGGTCACGCTCAGCACGACGGATGCGAGGGAGGAAGAGGAGGGGAGTCAGCGGCGAAGGCAGAGTTAAGGCAGGAGACCTGGTGTCGGGTGGCTGCAGTGTTAAAGCCTCGGGGTTAGAGAAAAGAAGGGCGTTTGGTCTGTCTGGACTCTACCGTCAGGGCTAGAACTTGGTGCCTCGGCCCATCAGCTTGAGGACGGCAAAGTTGTAGGTGGCGGCGATCATGAAGGTGAGCTGTGGGTGGGAAGAGAGTGAGCAATGGGGGAGGAGGAGAAACAGAGCTCTTGTGGGTAAGAAGGGCAAGTGGGGTGGAACTCCTCACTGGGGTATGTCCAAGGTGGTATCCCTGAGCCCAGCACCCCAATAGGGCAGTTCCCCAACAGAGCCCTGTGGCCCCACTGTACTGGTGGAACACCACAGCGTCTCATCGCTGCTGTAATGTGAGAATGCCAGGGAAAGGCAGAGGACCGTGCACAGGCAGCAGGACCTGTTCCCAGTGGCCTCCTAAAGCCCCTCCAGATCCCCTCCAGCAGCCTCTGCCTTCTTATGGCCTGAATTTGCTATCTGCACTCGTGTGTCAGGAAATGACACAAGCAGGGGGTCTGCCACATCCATCCCCACCCCCTCCATCATCCTCTACCCCCACATCCTCGCCGGGCAGAGAACGGTCAGGCAGGGCGAGCACTGACTCACCAGTGAGACCAGTGTGGCAGCTGCCCCCACGAAGGCCGCAATGAAGAGGTGGAAAGTCATCTGGAACTGCAAGGGAAAAGGGAGGTGAGCTCCCGAGGTCCTGCGAGCCGGACTGGGAGGCCAGTACGGAGGTCACCCCCCGAGGGGACTGTGTGTGGGGTGATGAGAGCGCTCACCTCACTGGTTTTGCAGATGGGGGGTCCTGCGAACCAGACGGGGAGGCCAGTGCGGAGGCCACCCCCTGAGGGGAGTGTGTGTGGGGTGATGAGAGCACTCACCTCACTGGTTTTGCAGATGG
>NW_010267796.1:0-19879 GCF_000690775.1 Eurypyga helias
GCCTCGTGGCTCTGCGGCAGCCGCGCGTTCCCAGCCAAGCCCCAGGTTCAAGGCGTTCAGCCAGCTCCGGGATCAGGCAACGTCCGCCAGCTTTACGGAAAGCTGCCAAAGCTTAAACCAAGAGGGAAGTCACACAAAGTGTCTGACGTCCCCTGAAGGGGCAGGTGTAAACCAAAGGTGCGCGTGCACAGGGCAAAGAACAGGCCCTGCTCTCTGCATCCCATTACTCGATCCACAGGCAACTGTGTGAAAAAGAACAAGCAAGGGTGTCCCTTTACCAAGACTGCGAAGGATTTTGTTCATTCCGGTTGGTTCTGTCTCTGGAATACTCTCCAAATACTCCAAGGCACGGACCTCAAAAAGGCCTAAAGAGGGAAAAAAAAAAAATACCCACCTTGAAAAGTTCCATCTTTCAACAGGTGGCACCTTACATCGTTAACAAGGGGGTTACGAAAAGGCAATCACACGTGTAACGTAAGCTGGAGTGTCAAGCCAGAAGGGGGAGAGAGATGCAAATTCTTTGCTTTGCAGACAAATTCTGTTGAGTAACTCGAAGGGCAGGGAGCTGTCACACACGCCGAAATGCCGGCAGGATAACCTGCCAGGACTAAAGGCTTCTTAAGAGTCCAAGTCACACGACTCTGCGAGTTTGTAAAACGAGAAAGTAAACCCAAACCTCACCTTTGACTGTGTTCCTGCGTAGCTCTCGATCCTGTATGAACCCCGCAAACATTTGCGTTTCCATGAAGAAGTGCAAGAAGTGACGCACGTTGCGTGACACGTGCGACTTACGGAACAGTTCCCGCTGGAACACCCGCTCCCCTTTTTCTGTGACATTCATGTGCAGGGAGTAGTGGCCAACAATCTCCACGAAGAACTGCACAAAAGCTTCCGAGACCAGGGAGTTAAGAGGCACGTCACCTGTGAAGACAACAGAGGAGAAATTCCCCACTACATTCCTCACTTCGGTCATTCCTCTTCCAGAAGAGGAGCAGGCCGGCTGTCCCAGGGTATGAAATTTGAGATGAGTGAGTGGTAGCAGAGAAGCCACAGCTCAATTATTAAGATTTCCTTCTCATATCAACTTTCTGCCACAGCTGAGACAAATCCCATTCTACAGCTTTTCCAGTAGTTACAGCATCCCTCATTTCCTTTCCCATCAAACACCTAGATCCCAGTAAGCTGTAAGCTCGTAGCAGTCTAAGGTCAAGTGTCTCAAAGAATGAGGCAAATAACAGAACTCAAACGTGCTGGAAACATAACTGTGTTACTTCCCAAGTACATGGAATTACCTACTTTGCTGATGCTATTCTCTCAAGCTACTCAATGCTTTTAGAAGTTCTCAAGAGTATTTAGCTGACAGATTATGTACAAAGCAGCTCAGCGGTGAGAACACTCCGCCAGAGCACCTGCTCAGGTACAGACACCTGCTACCTTCTCTTTTCAAGAAAAACGTTCTCCCTGCCACTCCAGAAAGAGCAGAGACAGCCCAAAGTGTACGAACAGACGCACTTGGCCTGAGGAATTGGAGTTCTACCCATACTGATCGTGAAGAGGAGTCAGTGTTAGGACACCAAACTTCTTCCTGACACAGTCACAAGAAAGATGCTCTCAGTAAGGTCACAGGAAAACAGCTTTCTAAAATGTCGCTTCCCAACGGTTATTTCCATTCCCTCCTTTTTGTATCAGCTACATGGAAGCTGTAGAGATTTGTCAGTGTGAAAACATTTTCCCATAGAAGCACCTTGTGTGTCGCTCTGCTCATGTGACAAGATTTCGCTGCGTTCCTCCAAGATTTGTACAAGCGCAGCCTGGAGTTTATGGGGCAGGATCTCACCTTCGTCTGACACCTGGGGAGAAAAACGATCACGAAAGCATTTGTGTGTTACATCAACCATCAACACAACCTTCTCGCTGTGAACAGGTGGGAAATACTCGTAACAAGCCGGGCATGATTGGAGGGAAGTTACTGCGTGATATGGTGTATCCTGGTGGAGACACCCTCTGCCTGGGAACACCTCATGTCACACACACAGGGCCAACACAGAACAATGTGTGCTACAGACACTACACAGGCTCAGGCTTATTATACCAGTGAGGAAACACAGGAACAACAACAGTTTGTAGAGAAAACACGACTAGTGTCAACATTATGGTTAAAACCCCCCAATCCTTCAATACCTCTCTCCAGTTGCAGGCTGCAATGCAAAACAGAACAGTAAGGCAAGGAAAAGGGGTACAAACATTCCCCTGAACTGGTAACACTCAGGGTGTCTCTAGCTACTTCTCTGGCGGTACAGAAGCACGTGAGGCAGAGTTCAGAAGTGACCTGGGACAGTTTGTCTCCTGGAAAAAACCCAAACCCAACAAACATACCCCGGCCAAGCGAGAGGAGAAAGCCCTGCAGAACACAAGTGCACAGACAGGCAGCCAGAGCGCAGAGAATCCTGGGGCGTCACATAACCAACCCGCTACCTGGTTTTAAACCCAGCTCAGACAAGCAGCATCTTTGGCTTCGCAGAGCTCTGTACCTCACGTCACCTCAATCTTGCAACAAGGATTTGTAAACCTCTTCCCTTGTCTATTGATTAAAAAGGAATGCAAGATACTTCTTCGGCCAGGGGCGAGCTCTTGCTCCTTTCCTGCTTTCGCTTCCACCCACTGCTGCCCTCGCCCGGCATATAGCCACGCGTGACTGGTACCGGTATTTCACTCACCTCTTGCAAGAACTTGTCAGCACAAAGATCAACAATGAGAACCTGGGGAAAGACGTACGAAACACACTGACTCTTAGAACCAGCTGTGTCGCTGTGCAGAAAAAAACACTTATTTTTTAATGTCCCCAGTGGCAGGGGAAGTCACACCACAAACAAGTTTTGCCTAACTGCAGCCTCTCTGTAACAACTGCAAAGACCATTTATCTTTGACAACATGAACCCCCTGGCATGTATCTGGCCATTTTCCCAACTGCCTCAGAGAATTTGAGGGGTTTACATTAAGACAGAATTACATTAGGACAGAATCCACAGAGGTTATTCCAGAGAGGTCACTGACATTGTCCCTCCACTGAGCTCCACCCCATTCTCACCTCTTCTATGGGCAGGTCCCGGAGCTGCGGTAACGAGCAGGAGAGAATGCCAATTAGGAATGGGGTCGGAGAGCACACAATGTCAATCATAGAAGTTGGTAGGACTGGGATGTAGGTGTGTTGCCAAGTGAAGGGATAAAGCGTTGCGACTGCGGCATGGCCACACTTAGAGAGAGTGCTGGAAAAGTAAGAGAAGCACAGAGGGGTGGTCAATGTCTCTCGTTCAGCTACAGACGGGTTAGAAACGCTCGGCGTGCCTCACGCACGTTGTTTACGCGTCAGCAGAAGCCCCAGGCGTACACTTCTAAAGTCAGTTATGGGGAGCTAAAAACAGCATCAACCCAAACTAAAGAGGTAGAGGAAACATTCCCTTATCTCTTGGGCAAACGGCATACTCCAGATTCTAAGCATGCACACATTGTGTAGAAAGTCTGCAAAAAGCTTTTACGTGTAACTATGTGCAAAACGTTAGAGAAGCTGGCACGTGAAACAGGCCGAGATGCAGAAGAAAAAACAGGATCTGCCAGAAAAAACCAATCACTCAGACTCAGTTTTTACCTTAAGTTGTCAGCAACAAAGATCACCCTCCTTTCCAGCAGGAGGGAGGCAAAGACCTGAATCATGTGAGAGACACTCAGGCACTTAAACAGGCATTCGAAGTCAACGTGCTCCAGCCGAGAATCCAACGGACGGCGCAGCTCCATCACCTGAAAGGCAAGCAGAGACGCGGAGCGCTGGAGGAGGACGCCACAGCGGAGCCAAGCAGGCGAGGGCCACCCGGCAGAACTGGGGGCTCCTCACCGCGGAACCCCGCGGCCAGGCAGTCGGCACAGGGCATTGCAGAGGACTCCCAAGCGGCTTCCTTGGAAGGCAGGGAATCACTTCTGCGGTAGAAGATTCAGCAGGCAGCTGGTTTCTGTGACGGCCCCGTTGGGACCTCGAGATGCTACCTTCAGACATTATTTACAGGCAGCACCACAGTGGAGTGCAGTCTGCAAAGTGCCGCCGTGTCCCAGGGACACCACGGACGCAGGAAAGCCAGTCCTGACTTCAGTTACCTCATTTCCTGCTCCTGGGAGGAAACTCCTCACAGCAATCGTGCGGCCGGGAGCGGGGAAAGGTGCCTCCATGACACTGCACATAAATGGGTGTACTAGGGCCGGGGACATCTCTCGCCTCTTCTCCACTTCATCCAAAATCTGCCAAGAAAACGCATCGGACATTGGCTCACTGCCTGGTGGTGAGCCAGAGCACACACCAGCCTCTGTCGGAACGTCCCTTGCCACAGCTACACACAAAGGCTCCAACAGGCTCACAGCCTTCACCCCCCTTGCTTGGGATTCCCTGGGAAAGCTCCTCTCAAATGTCTGAAGGATCCCATGGGAATAGATAGCTGTCAGCACAACCCTCCGTTCCCAATCCAGGCTCCTGCTACTGCAAGGAAACGTCTTGGTTACGGTAATCAAAGTCTCACAACTTCTTACGGGAGTAAGAACAGCAACACCCTATCCTCCGCCCCAAGAAGTGTTCCTGAAATACTGTTCTAGAGCCAACCACCAGAAATCAGCCTTCACGGTACGCCTGCCCCAGCAAGGAACCACCACCCTCCTGGGATGAGTTACAATCGCTAAGCAATTCCAGCCTGGACAGAAATATCCAGCTACTTTCTGAAGCCCGCGGTCTGGCAGAGACTCCGGTCTGACAAAAGTAACAGGCTCTCCCCACTTCACCTTGGAGAAGAGGTTGAAGCAGCCCAGGCGGCTAACGATGCAGTATACCTCCGGAAGGCGCTTCCCCTTCCCTTCTGGCTGAAAGGCAACAGGAACAGTTACGCCGAGAGCAGGGATGCGACAAGGAACCTAGCACCTGTGCTGTAGCTGCTCCGCAGAACTCCTTCTGCTGTAGTTCCCTCTACACTTCTGACTTCAAAGATTCCCGAGGAACGACCAGTTCCAGCAGCTAACGTCATGCCCAGAGCCCATTTCACGGCACTGCTGGGCATCGCCCGGCTCCTTCCCTCACGCGTTCAGAAGGCTGGTACCCTCAGCAGCAGCACGGGTGCTACACGGGGAATTACTGCTGACTGATGTCCTGCATTTACCAACCCATTCGTTACCCTCCACCCAATACACAGATGCTTACCAGGAGCTTCCTGCAGTACCCAAACCAGCGGCTGCCATCCTCACCCGTCAACACGAACGAGAATGTTTCACTGGGGAACCAAAGAACAGCCAGGGTTAGATTCACCAGGCAGCTCAGAGACTGACGCACAAACACGAGCCATTCTTTCTGGTCATGCCGAAGACCCTCCACTGTGGTTAGCGAGCTACCTTGGGCTCTGGTCAGTGTGAAATCCTGCAGCCCGTGGACTCTCACTGAGCTACTGCAGCTCTCTTCCTTCCCAGCTGCTTCTCCATGCTGCCAAGGAGCAGCGGAAGCACTGGCCAGCCCCGGGAGCTGGCCTTGAACAGACGTTACAAACTTCCTTCTTGTGGGAAAGACGATGCTTGGGCAGAAGCAGCATTTCCGAGTCCACCTCCATAGCTCATCTTCCCCTGTTACAGGGGTTAGGCATTCAGCCTTTCCTGCTTTTCCTTCCTCTGGCTGCAGTTCCTCTGCTCCAGGAAACTGGCAGTACCTACGCTTTCAGCACGGCCTGTTTCAGGCATGAGTATTCAAAACCAAGTCTTTACCTTTTAAGGTCTGATGCAGGAAACCAGTCTTTGGGATCTGGAAAGCAGAATTTGGGAATGACCTTTAGCCTCTCTTCAGTATCCTTTGACTGTCTGAAGGGATGTTCAGGCTGGAGGGGTAACACATGCATTTGAAGTCACTGAAGTTTGGTGCACAGCTGCAGCATTTTAAACAACGGGAGACAGGATCTTCCTGACACTTCCACACGCCGAACCGTCAGATAGTTAATGCACAAGTACAGGGGAACATGCCCCGACTACAAGAGACTCCCAGCTCCCTCTTGCATCTCCTCTGCCAACTGGACCTTTGTACAATTACCCAGCTGGTCTTGGCCAGCCCTGAGTAAGGATTTACAGGCACGGCCAAGGTCACTGGGGAATGAAGCTACAACTGACCTCCCCAAACGATGGGTGCATCAGCTCGCCTCGGTTCTGTCCTAGGAGAGCTGAGGACACAAAGAGGAACAAGAATGCATTCAGCTCATGAAGTGTGGGTCCCTCTTGACAACTTTCCATGCTCAAACTGCCCAGAAGGGGCAAAAGGGAGGTTTTCAAATACGTGAGATCACATTTAAGCAAGAAACGCCCCTGAGAAGCGGAAAGTTGACTGCCTAAAGCTGACTGCAGACACGCTCAGCACATGCCGGCTACCCCCGTGTCCCAGGCTGTGCCAGCATGAAGGAGCAGTTAAGGAAACAGTACAGCATTTTCACAGAGTAACAGTTGTACAACAGCTTTGATGTCCTCGGGCGTGCAGCCCAAAGAAAAGGGTGACAAGCAGATTACTTGGAAGAAAAGACTATTTTTAGAAGAGAGACATATCTGTAATCAGAACACCTCCATAATTACTGGGCAATGCTTCCTGCAAAATCCCAACGTGATAAACTGTCCCATATAAAGTCACACATCAAAACACTTCAATTTGAGCAGAGAATAAATAAACAATCTGTTTTGTTAGTGCATTTATAAAAGACAGCAAAGAGCCAGATGGTGCAGTTGGGTCTGACTGCTAGGGCAGCAGGAAAAGAACAAGGCACTGCCCTTCCCGAAGGCCGGAACAGACTGAGTGGTTGCACCAGGGAAAAGCTAACCCTGGTTACGTCCTTTTCTTCCTCCAAACACCCTGAAGTTTGCACGTTTAGCAGACAGCATGTACGTTCAGTTGTACCCACTGAATTAAGACTGTGCACTCTTCCGGGCCATGGTCCCTCATTCATTGTGTGAATCCAAAGCCTTTACACATTTAAGGCGCCGGAGTTACTTGCACACAAATCCCTTACGCAGCTGGACACTATGGGTCCTGCCAGAGATCCACGTAGCCTCCCTTAAGGAATCTGACTTCCCCTTCTCTGTTTGGATAACAGGCAGATTCCTTAATACTCCCTGGTTTACTCCTGACAGCACAGTTGGTATTGCTAGCTTTGCCCTGGTTTGTAGTGGAAGACAGTGGGTACAAGCCTAAATGGTGACAACTGATACCCATTTCCATCTGGAACCACGCCAACAAGCATCAAGGCTCCACTGTCCCCACTTCACCGTAACCACGGTGCTCACTGAGCCGCAACTGGGACTTACACCGATCCAGAAAGATATTTAACAACTGCCCAATGCTACACGTTAGGTCTGCAACAGAGCAAGGTGCTTCATGTCCCAAGCCTGTATCCCAACGAGTTTAGGCAGGGATACCCCCACAAGAGGAACTGAGCAGCTGCTGAGCGTGCTCTGTGGGCAGGTTTCCACGCAGCTCCTACCTTGCCGGGAAACTGCTGTACGATGCGTGGTGTGTACGACATCTCGGATGCCTTCTTGTGCAGTGACACCACCACAAACAGGTCAAATAGCCGTTGCTCCTGGAGCTCTATCAAATCCCTCTCCAAGGTCTGGTAGTGCGCGTTCCTCTTGGAGGCTGAGGGCACCTGCAGCAGGCCCCGGTGTCGACCTGAAGAACGGAACAAATCCAAGACCAGCCTGTGGCTATCGCTGCCACACACCTACGGATCACAGAAGGGGATTCTTCCCCCTTCTAAAGGCGGTGACGAGAGATGGTGCATGTGCCCACCACCACTGCCACACCCTGCAGGACTCGGACCCCTGCGTCAGCTCCCTGCGCACGGAGCTGTTGCGGGGAGGGGAGCACTGGCCTTGCAGCAGCCCTGCAAACCCTTCTTGACCCACAGCCAACGTTCTCCTGCTGTCCTGATGTTCTTTCCACACATCTCAGAGCCATGGTTACGGTGAGGGACACCCAGCTCCACCAGTTCCGTAACTGCCAGGCCTCAGGCAGCTACTCTGTAAAGCTGCATGGGCACTCAGGAGAGGCAGAGCCAGTTTCCTGGCCAAGAAAGCTCCAGGCTGGGATGTCTCGACAGGCAGTACAGGCTCACAAGCACAGGCACAGCACTCTGATGTAAGAAATTCCTGTGGCCCAGGCACCACAACACATTCTGGACACTTAGGAAACAACTCTCAAACCAGGCAGTGACTCAGTCACTGTGTTTCTCTAGATTCTTTGTTCTCCATTATTCTCCATAGCATAAAAACGTGGAACTTCACTGTTCGTTCCAAGTTAAGGCCTTCTGTGTGCTTCCCTCCAGGGAAACAAAACATCTAAAGCAATTCCGCCGGGCCTTGTCGGCGGAGGCCTGCTGAGCAATGCCGCAGTCACTCACGGGGGCTGCTGGCCAAGCGTTTCCGCTTCGCACTCAGACCTTACCAGCACAGCACCTGGGACCTGCTGGTCCTTCCCAAAGCAGCTCCACCGAGTCAGCGTTCAAGTCTGCGGTTTGGGCCTTTGGACAGACTCAGCACCGCGGAACCGCACTAACAACCAGGTGGGCATTCCACAACACTGTACGTACGAAACGGAACCAAGGGAAGGAAGTAGGGGGAAATAACCTCAAGTGCAGGCAGCAAAGGTGACCCAGGGATAATCTCCTGCAGGATTATTTCAGTTACGTGTGACTCTACCAACCCAAAAATGAATCTACTTGTAGTGACTGGCAGATGATGGCATCAAGCCTCAAGGGCTCGGAGAAGAGGCAGAAATAGGGGTTGATTTGTCACAGCAACAGCTCCCAGCCTTGGCCGTGCTGCCTGTAGTGACAGGACAAGGGGTAATGGGTTTAAATTGAAAGTGGGGAGGTTTAGATGAGATATCAGGAAGAAGTTCTTCCGGGAGAGGGTGTGGAGGCACTGGAACAGGTTGCCCAGAGAAGCTGTGGATGCCCCATCCCTGGGAGTGTCCAAGGCCAGGCTGGATGAGGCTTGGAGCAACCTGGTCTATGGAAGGTGTCCCTGCCCATGGCAGGGGGTTGGAACTAGACGATCTTTTAAGGTCCCTTCTAAGCCAACCCATTCTGTGATTCTGTGCCTCTCAGACATTCCTTTTCTGTGTCTCAGCAGAAGCCCCAGCTAGACAATGTGCTTATCCCACCGCAGCCTTAGCCAAAGGTGCAGCACTACGGGGACAGGCCCAGCCCCTGTGATTCACTCACTTTTTGGCTGATTTTCCGTATCACTTTCATTCCCACTGGTTTCACCTGAAACACACAGTTTTGACTTATTAGCCATGCAGAAGGAAGATGGGCAACACCCAAAGTTGGGAAAGAGGGAGAAGGTTAGACTCATCAGCCCAACATCACCCAGGGCTGCCCACCTGTCCCAAGAGCAGCTGGGACTGGCAGGCGTGCAGCAACATTTCAAAAAGCAGAGCTGGCACTTGAGATCAAGTCGCCGTTTCCAGTAAAGCACCTGCAGCTCAGCTGAGCGCAGGCAGAGAACAGGCCCTCGTGGTTACCTGATGCTGCTCTAAGAGAATACAAGCTGCTGAACAGACTATCCGATAAAGCCCACAGCAGAGCGACAAAATCAGAACACAGGAATATCGCTTCAGAGGCACAATGGCGACGAGTGGAGCGGTCAGAGGTAGTTCTCGTGCCAAGTGGATTTGTGCGGAATTTTGGGGGAATTTCTGCTATTTTGGAAAAATACCAAGGCTCGATACCTTTTCCTGGAGGCGCTTCTCTCACAGCAGGGCTGAGCAACTTCACCCTCTTCTTCCCACGCTTAGAATCAAAGATCTCCTGTATTTTTAGTACCAGCTGAAATCCAAAGCAGAAACAGAGGTTAATGTGGGGTCCAGAAAAGGGTCTGGGTGCCAACAGGACTGCAGCCCAACACCTAGCACCGCAACACCAGGGAAAGGCTGCCCTGCCCCAGTCCTGCCAGGGACCCTGGCTCAGACTTGCTGGAGTACCTGTGGCACAGCCCTCTGGATAATGAAGGAGCACAGAGCCTCTGCGGTGAGAGAGAGATTACTGTTAGCACAACTCAAAGCCGACACCCAACTGTACCAGAATTCTGGAGTTCTCGTGCTTCATTTACCAAACAGGCAGCAGAAGCGACAAACTGCCCAGCATCAGATCTCCACTGCGCAGGATTTACACTAAACGCAGCCAGCAGGTCAAGTTCACTCTTGTCTCAACTTAAGAACCCATTAAACGCTCCCACTAAATGCTGGAGGGTGGGGCCCAGCTATTTGTCACCACAAATACTGCATAAAAAGAAAGATATTGAGCACGAGAACCTGTTTTTCAGCTCAAGCCTTTATCCCCAGCTCAGCAAATGAGGCTTAGGCTCTTCTTTTCACACCTATTTCTCCCTATTTTCTGCATTAGCCAGTCCTAGCATGATGAGGCTGCAAGGAAGAAAGCCCACAGCAGAAACCCGTGCTTCTCCTGCAAAACCTGCTTTCTTTCCCCTCTACCACCCTGCCTCACCTAGAGGATTTCCATTTCTGTTCTGATTTTTGTGCACTTGAGTCACCAGTGGAAGACACTGGGTGTGTTTAAGGCAGCTATGTGTTTCTTAAGCAGTAAGCACGTTCTTTCTTTTTAGACTTCAGTCCTTTTCTCAATCCCTAAAGCCATTTTGGCTCAGTTCCTTGTGAGCAAGAAGAGTAAAGTGTGCTTCCTGCACGTAAATTGTTACCAGATTTTTGGAACAGGTTTGCATTTGGATAACTTTCCCCATCCAAATGGGAGATACTCTCCATCACAGCATTTTTGTAATCCTGCCACCTCCTTCCTGATTTTCCAGGCCCACGGTTTGTTTAGGAACACATGCAGGATTTGCATGTTACTCTAAAGCGCTTCATGTTTGAGAAGTATTTTGCAGCCGTCCAACCACAGTCTTGTGCCATTTGTGCAAATGCACTCAATTTGCAGAGGTTGCACAATTTTACCATGGAAAAAAAAAGTTGTTGCCACTACCACAGCGGGAATGCGAGTCCTACGCACGGAGTGCCACTACAGTGGTAGCTGCAGCATCCTTCCAGGGCGCCTGCTGCATCTCACCACCCAGGTACATGAGCTAGTAACCGGTACAAGTATCTAGAAAGATTCCCAAGGCATCACGTGAGAATTACAACGGAGTTCTCATCATGAAGGGGTATTAAAAGCCTTTGTCACTACTCGGCCTCAGAAGCATCCCTGCCTTTGCAGACAGGCAGGCAGGAACGGGCAAAGGCAGCAGAGGGGAGAAGAGAGTGAAGGCTTTGTGCTTACTCCTTCACCCTCAGACCGACTGCAAGGGCACGTTCCTGACGGCAAGGCAAGAACGCCAAGCCAACGTGCCAAGTGAGCAAGGGCCCGGCCAGTTCCCCGCAGCTCCACGCAGTCAGGCATTTAACAACTCGGTGCCTGTGGCGAGAGCCGGAGGGCCAGCCCGAGAAGTCATCAGGAGCAAGGGACACCCACACAATTGTACAGAGCTGGCCCCTTGGTTCAGAGAGCTTCCTCACGTTCCCGCACCGCCTTCAGTTCAAAGCCAGAGCAGTACACTTCACAGAAGCGTTGGGAGCAAGGCTGAGGTGACGAAGCACGAGGAAGAGCAAGTATCCACACTCCGGGCCAACGCCGCTTGCGGACTCTTGGCCAGCAAAGCCCCCGCCAGCGCAGGTGGAGCTGGCACTCTGGTTTTTGATCCCTGAACACCTGCCCTGCTGCTCGGAGGGGCAGTGGAGGTGTTCAGGGCCACTCGTCCACACGCAGGGCAGAGCTTAGCAGCGTTCACCTGCCAGGCAAGCAGCTCCATCACTCACAAAGCACTCAGAAGGTGTTAGACAAAGCAGCAGGAGTTTGAAATGCCATGCAAGAAGTAACGTTTCACGCTTCAACCTCACCCAGGGCAAGTTCTTTCTCCTGCTGGCAGCCTCTACTGCTCGGAACAGTTTCCACTCTGTCAGTGTGACAGGCAGGGTCGTGTCCTTCGCCTTTTTCGCTTGGAAGCTTGTCTGCAAGGGCTTTAGCTCAAGAGACTTGCGACTGAGGAAGGCAGGTTTTGGAGGAGGCTAGAAAACGGAATCAGAAGAGATGGTTAAGCACAGGATTAAGCTTTGGTCCAAGCTCAGAGTCCACAGAGTCAGAGTACAAATGACAAACCTCCTGCAGGCTCCTGCTCCGCCAAGCTCTTCACCCACACACTCAAACCTCTCCACAACACCCTTCTGTGCCCATCCTTTTGCTCTGTAGCAGCTTAATCAACTGCCACCACCACAGCTGTTCATTATCACTTACATTAATAACAAACAATAAAACACAAGGAAAACCAATGACGTAGCAGCGGGGAACGTGGGGCCAGGGGGAAGCACTACACAGGTCCCTGGTGGGGATGACTCTGTAAACACGGGACAACTGAAGCCCCTCACTGTACCTTGGGAGCCCTGCTGGTGCTCCGGAGGGGTGGTAGCTTCCAGACAGATGGGACCTTCCACAGGGGTAAGGGCAGTGCTCCAATATCTTCATAGGGGTTCTCTTTTGCAGGACCTGGAAAAAAACATTGGATGAGGGATTTATGAAAGGAGACGAAGTCCTGCATTCTCGCAAGCGGGTGAGCAGGTGGTGTGCTGTTGTGTGCCAAGCTTTAACAGGGTCGGAGAGAGACCCGTTTGAGGATGGACTAGGTTCCCACCACACAAAGATCCTTCTAAGCCACTGCCATCAACCTGGCAAACTGTACACAGACTCAGCAAAACAAGGTGCTTCTACCCACTGCAGAGAAAGCAGCTCTGCTGCAGAGCACCTGCTCGGGCAGCGTTCCCGCTGCTCTGAGCGGCTCCTGAGCAAAGCATTTGAAAAGCTAATAGAGACACGTTTAGCCCAGGCCAACGCCAGCGACCTTCCATGACATCTGAAATCAGGCTGTTCGCATGCAGACAGTGACCAACATCAGAGAACCCCAGATGGGGAAAACCTTAAAAGTCACAGAGCTAGAAGGGGCCTCGGTGCATCCTCATCTTCATTCCTCCCGCCCCAGCAAACTTGCTACCGTTAAGTAAGTGAGCACATCCCCCAGAAGCACAGGCACATACAGATAATGTCCTCGTAGATGTTGTCTTCTGACTGTGTGCACACGAGCCTGGATCCTGTAGTGCCATTTGTCTCTTCTCGAAGTCTGTGGGAGTTGGTGGTGGCGATCCGGTTGCGGAAACCCTGGATGTCCTCAAACTCAAAAGATTTCCTAGAGGAAAACCAGTGTAACTTCTTCTAAAGGCACCTGCACGTACTAGTGAGCTGCTGTCTCCAGTCACAGAGTATGGTCCTCCTCAGGGCCATCAAGCACATGGATGCTCCACTCTGGACTCCGATTTCCAAGCGCTGAGGTTTAACCCCAGCCGGCAGCTCAGCCCCCCACAGCCACTCGTTTGCTCCCGCCCAGTGGGATGGGGGAGAGGATCGGAAGGGTGTGAGAAATGCAGGGGTCAGGATGAAGACAGTTTAACAGGAAAAGCAAAAGCTGCACACACAAGCAAAGCAAAACAAGGGATTTGGTCACTATTTCCCCTCAGCAGGTCGGAAACAGTAGTAGCAGTTCATCCATCCGCAGGAAAGCGGGCCTCCAGCACGTCTAACGGCAACTTGGGAAGACAAATGCCATAACTTCAAATGTGTCCCCCCTTGAGGGGGGGGCTGTTGGGAGCTGTGTCTCCTCCCAACTTCTTGCCCACCCCCAGTCAACTCGCTGGTGGGGTGAGAAGCAGAAAAGGCCTTGACCCTGTGTAAGCACTGCTCAGCAACAACTCAAACACTGGTGTGTTATCCATGCTGTTTACATCACAAATCCAAAACACAGCACCACACAAGCCACTGTGAAGATGATGAACTCTATCCCAACCCAAACCAGCACACCAAGGGAGTGTACTTGCTGGCTCCGGGAGATTTTTAAATTAAAAATTAAGTTGGAGGCTCCAAGGCAAAGCACACTCTGAGCAGGTAGGGCAAGTCCTATCCTGTCACAGAGCCAAGAACCTAAAACACGTTTTACAGACTAAGCACTCACAGCAGCACTCAGAATTAGGGCACCACTTTCTACTGGACCTCTCCTGCTGCTCATGCTGAGGGTGTGATGGCATTTGCAAGTCTGCATTTTCATACACTTGGCCTACGTGTCAAAATCTCCACCGTGATGTTCAGGCTGCCCTGGCACAGCCGCCCTGGGCAGCTCATCTGTCAGCAGAACGAGCATCAGGGTAGCTCAGAGGTTTCGCACTCTGGAACAGGGATCTACGTACAGGGAAGAGGGAAGAACAGCCAAACTCACTGACACAGGGGCACCCACAGCTCGCAGCCTCCAACTTTACGCACCAAGAGAATTCTTCACTCACATGAAAGCTGGAACATTCAGCAGCCAGACTACCCCAAGAGAAGCTATTCTGTAACCCACAAACTGCAGCTGAGGGCAAGCTCCGGGCACACAGCAAGTAGTGCTTCCCCTGGGACCAGCATTTTGTCACTCGACTGTTTTAAGGTGTGGGACTGACATCAGTTTGGAGCTTTTAGCCTTCTTTGCAAGATTATCAGCAGCAAAAGCAGCACGTACGCAATGCTGGAAGGGGATATATTCATCTGGAAATATCCTCTCCGCATCGACAGAGGCATCAGCAGTACCAGCATCTCCAGAAGGATGTCATGGCAAGCAAGCTGTTAAACCCATCTAGAAAGCAATTTAAGGAAACATGCTTAAAGGAGAGACAGGAGAGATTAATCGATGTACCTCTGGGTTCTCCCTCTGAGCCTCCTGTTGCCTGCTCTCTTCTCAGGGTTGATGGAGGAGGACACCAAGTCACCTGGCTTTTGCAGGGGAGCTTCCCTGGCAGCAGTGGCATCGCTGCAGCCACCAGCACCCTTTTCTGCAAGATAGCGGAAAGTCCGACGGGGCTTGGGTGGTGGGAGGGCAGCTGGCTGTTCCTCTTGCCCCTCGGCCTCAGAGTAAATGTTTTTCAAGCTCCTCTCTGCCCTGCAGAGAGAGTCCACTCCTTTAAGTTCTCTTTCCGTGGAGCCACAGCTCCCTTGCTTCCTCTGAAGGTCCGAGGGAACTGGTGGGGCTTTACCAGGCAGAAGGTGATCTACTCTGCTCCACAGAGCTTGTGCGGTGTACAAGTTCCCTGGGGAGAGTGTTGTCCCTGGGTCCAGGAAGCCTGCTTGCCCTTCTCCTTTCTCCTTGGCTTGGGAAGCTAGGCTGCACGCACAGGGCTTGAGGTCACCACAGCCACCAGCCTGCAAGCAGTTCCACGCATCTTCCCTGAAGTCCAAACCCAGGCTCTTTGGATCCTTGGACCCAGTCTTTCTGTGCTTCTCTATGTGTTCTGGCTTCTCTTTGAATACAGCATCGCAGCTGGGATCATACTTTACCCCAAAGTCCTTCAGCTGCTGTGTCTCCTTGCTGGAGCACCCTCGTGTCCTCCCCTCCCACTGGGAGATCTTCTGTTTGATGTTGCGGCAGTGGCTCCGGGAGAGGGTCTGCACAGCCGAGCGGGAGAAGCTACTGTCCACTGACCCAGCTGGGTGCATGGCCAGTGCCAACGCGCTTACGAACACCCCATCTCCAGCCTTGTCCGGGGCCACCCGTGCCCCGCACACATCAGACCGGCATGAGCATCCAAAGCAGCCAGCGGTGTCCAAGAGCTCCTGGGTGTCAGCTCTGCGAGGACCGCCGGCCACCACCACCTGCGGACAAAGGGAAGGAAAGAACCATCAGCTGCACCCCAGCCATACGCGGCTCCGGGAACTCCCGGCTGCTCTCTGGCAATTGCTGAAGAACATTCCTCCCCAAATCACATGTTCAAGAGTGGCTTCCAGAACACGCTCCTCACAAAGCCTGCTTCTGCAGCACACATCTGGGAGGGCAAACAGAAGACTGTAGGGGTCTCACTGGCTTAACAAACAAAACACCACAACAGGAACAAAACACAGCCAGGGATCCCAAGGGTCCAAACTCAAGGAAATTATTTAATGGCAGAGGAACACAGCAGCATGGCTTGTCTGCAGCAGAGCTCTCAGCTGGCCCCTCCACTGCATCCCTGCAAAAGGCAGAACGAGCAACAAGCAATCCCCATTCCACACATGCAGCAAAACCAGGGGACCCCTGCAAAAAGCAAATCAGACTTGCTCCAGTCGGGAACACCGGCCACAGCCAAAGCCTGTACTCAGGCTCTGCGTGATGGATCCAGCCAGCTCTCGCTGCCAAAAACTGAGTCCCTGTCCGCCAAAGCTGCTGTACGACACCCAGTCTTCACTGACGCACCAGAGCCTGTCGGAATGTGCAGAACCAGGGATGGGAAACAAACCGAGCTGGAAGACAGAGCAGCTCAAACCTGCCTGGCAAGGGTTGATGTCCCACGCACCAGGCAGGGTGGAGAAAGCCCCCACATCCTCCCCACCACCAATATCGCACCTCAAATCCCCAGGCTCCGGTGCCACCGGCTGTGTCGCTGGTGTTGATGATCTGTTGGCAGAGGCATTTGCAGTGCAATTAAAAGAAAAGCACTGGCCTTGGCAGACCTCCCTGACCCGGGGAGTGAGAAAGCTCGCAGAGGGAGGACAGCCCAGGGTTCCCGGAGCAATGCGGCGATGGCTCTGAGCTCGGCTCTCTGCCGCACCCTCAAGCGCTCTACCAAGGCAGCATTGCTCGCTGCGGCACGAAGCTCGCTGCTGCCCGTCTCCAGAAAGAGCAGCGCGGGTTCTTGCAGCCTGGCAGCGCCAGTAACTCTCCCACTCAGCAGGGAACGGGCTAAACTGGGACAGTCTGGGCGTGCAACTGAACTGGGGTATTTGCTGCACCGTCATGCCGGCCCTCCCCAGCACTCTGCCCTGTCCTCAGTGCTTTCGCAGCCACACTGCTCCCGAGGGAGCGAGATGTGTGCCAGCTCCAGCGCCCACTGCCCACTCCTGCCGTACAAGGCGCAGGCAGGGGACAGCTGACAGAAGAGGGCTGCTGAGCCCCTCACCGAGGGGCAGGGGGAGAGCAGACCGAGGTCGACAAGGACAGAGAACACTCAAACCAGCACACCACACCTACTCCCCCTGCCCAGCCCCTGGCCCAGGGCCCTGCAACAGGGCCCTGCAGTATTACCCTGTGTCCCACCACCCGACCCTCTTCCCGCACAGCCAGGGCCCCCTGCCCTCGCCCATACACAGGGCGCCCCTTGGGCCCTCGCCCAAAACATCCTGAGCCAGAGCAGAGCCATCCTTCCGCAATCCCTGTCTGCACAGCCCTGATTAACAGACAGGAAGCAACTTCCCCCTTCCCTTTGCCACTGCAGCCACCCTCCAGCATCAGGGCTCAGGGCTGCTCCTGCGACACATAAGGGAGCAAAGCAGCAGAGGCTCTGATGGGGGACGCGGGCTGGGGGAGACACAGCCCCCTCGCAGCCAGGACAGCTCCAGACCAGGCACCTTTGCTGCCTGCGCTCTTCAAACAGGGGACCACTGGATGCAGAACTCGCGGGGGGTCAGGCCCCCGGAGCACCCTGCGGTGCAGAGCGACTGGCTTGCCGAGGGACAGCACATGCATCCCCGGAGCACACGCGACTCCATGCTGACAGCAAGCCCACACGTGGTTCCAAAGGCTCCCTTGCTTCCCAACAGCACTGGCAGCTTTCTCCTCTGAACATACCAACTGCCAGCTCCCCCGGGCTCCGACATCCACATGCAGCATCCACGAGGGCAAATCACTGCACAGAGGAGACCGAGTAGCCCTGCTCAGCCCATCCTCAGCGCGTGCAGGGCTGCCTGTGCTCAAACGGGCCGGCTCCGCAGGCTTCCAGCCGGCCCTGTATCCTTCCTCCTACACCTCATGTTGGCAAGGGTGCAACTGAAAGTGCATTTGTTGTCATTTCCTCAGCCAGCCATATTGGTGCTTCCTGCTATAAAGCCATGGCCTGTCAGCCCAATACTCCTGACCTCTCCTGCCCTCCACATCTGTGCTTCCGCGACAAGGCACAGCCAGCAGCTGAGAAACACGGTGGAGGAGCACGGTCCCAGCCAGCACACGGGTAGAGGTGAGACTGTGTCTGCAGTGCTGCCTCCAGTTCCGCTCACCGAATGATGCCCAGAGCTCAAGCAGTTCACCAGCAGCAACGACCTGATCCGGAGCTACACAGTCCCGTAGGCACGAACAGGATCCACACTGAGTTTATTTCCTCTCCTTCAGCGCAAACCCACCAAGGATGTTACTTCTCCAGCTGGTGAGGCCCCACGCGCTGGCTGGAGGAGCAGTACGTCGAAGGTGAAGCAATAAGCTCTGCTCACCCCAGCAGCTGTACGGCTCTGCGTGCTGCAGCAAAGCTCCTTCCAGGGCACGTCTCTGAAACACCCAGCGACACACGGTCCCGGCTCATCCAAAACACCGACAGTAGCGCCCGGGCTTAAAGCACCCGACATTCTCCGCTGCTCAGTGTGGCACAGCCACAGCCTTCACCTGCACCTTCCCCGCTGAGCACCCGAGGAGGAGAACGCAGCTCGTGCCTGTTCAGGCTTGCAGGGCTGCTGTCAGGAACGAGGCATTTAACGTAAGCTCACCACGCCAGCCAGGGCAGGGGCAAGGACTGATCCCTGGAGAAGACAGAGCAGGCTGGGGTGGTCTGAGCCAAGGGAAGTAACCCTCAGGCACAGTCCGACAGACCAAAACACAGCTTCGGGACACAGGCGCCGGCCGGGCAGCCGGCTCCGGCTCCGCAGGCATCGCACACCGTTCCTTGCCCAGACCAACCAGAGCTGACAGGACTGCAGCTCTCCTGACCTCTCCTTCCACACTGCTCAGTGGCTCCAATGTGCTTCCTGGGATTTCCACAGAAGCCAACTTTACCATCCCCACGGCACTGGGACTTACAGCAGTTCAGAGCAGTCAGAAATAGAGCATTATCTCGCTGAAAGCAGTAGTTCTGAGTGAAGAGAAACCAAATAATTTCTAGACCAAGTATCACGCATTTCTCCCAAAAGACCACCTCTGATCCATGCTGTTGGAAGACAGCTTCTGTATGCTTATCCAATGCATATCCAATGTATGCAGAATGAGGCCCTTTCACACCACATGACAGGCAGCCCTGACTCTTTCCAGCTCCGAAAGCCAGAGCACGCCAAGCGTTTTCCACACAAAGTTTCAAGCCCATCCCATTTCCTACCACCACATGCTCCAGGAGAGAATGCAGGACTGGAACACTCTCTGATGCTGAGGTCAAGCCCACCCCTGTGGGTGCTGCTGGAACCCCACAACCCCCTTCCCCCGCTCACCAAGGCACCAGCACCGCACCTTCTCCCGCTGCATAACCGGCGTCCGAACACGCACCTCGCCGACCTGGCGAGCCCACGCCGTTCTGCGGCACGCCTTCCCTCCTTCCGAGGGCCCTGCGGTTCTAAACTGCCAAGAAACCTCCTTGTCACCAAGCCTCCTGCGTTGGCAGCCAACTACAAGACCGTTTCTGGCCTTCTGAGGTTTCAGGAAGGTGCCAACTCAGCCCTGGAGGGCAGAGGGCACAGGCAGCACGGCAGCAGGCTCCCCTCCCAGAGTTCTCAGCTATTCCCACTCTGCTCAGCTCCGCAACGAACCTGACGGTTTCTGAACAAAACTTTGCCCCAAGAGCTTCAGAGGGCGCAGACCAAGGCAGCACCAGAAAACCTCAGACACATCCAGATAACATGTTTCCAGAGCTATGACCCACATCCATACTGGAAGAGTAAGATAAGAATTTTGCCCAGCAACAACACAGGGTACAACAAGATCCGGACTCCAGAACCGATCTCCCAGGCAGCTGGTTCAAGCA
>NW_010267796.1:19908-20993 GCF_000690775.1 Eurypyga helias
TATTCCCCCCAGACCTGGCACCCTCTGACACTCTCTGCACGTGCCTCCCTTTCGAGGCAAGCTGGATCACACAGCCCAACAGGCATGCCTTTTGGGACAGGGTCTTTCAGGGTCTGTTTCTTCATTCACCTCATGCTATCCTTGCAGGAGTTTAAGTCCTAAATGCTCAGATAGTTCACCCAATCCTGCCTGCAAGCCCCTGAAGGGACGATGAGTCTGAGTAGTGAGTGACAGACACATCACGCTCCTGGGGAGCCACTGGGCTCCTGGCCCTGGTCAGGACACTTCACTGCTCCAGCAAATCTCCTGCTCCAGGCCTTTCGCTCACCCACCTCTCTTCGACTGGGCATAGGGCTAAACCAAGCTCCTGGCCTTCCCCTCTGGCTGACAGAGCCTTGGAAGGGGCAGAACACGGGCTTGTTCAGCAGCTTCTCATTTCCCTCTGTCCCATCCGTAACTCTGACGGACGGGGACAGCAGAAACACAACCACCATTGCCCAGATACATGTTGTCAGGGGCTGTTACTCCTGCAACTCTTCTACTTCTCTTCCATCATCAGGGCTGATGCAAGTCCCAGCTGACAAGAGGAAACTCCTAGGGCTCTATCAGAGTCACAGTAGCCACGTGCCCACTCAGCCAGGCTGCATTCAACGCTGGAAACTGGAGCAGAGGGGACTGCAGAGCCAAATAGGAAAGGCAAGGGGACACTGTCGGGCATGCCAGCCTGCAGCCCACGCCTCGGGACAGAAGGGACCTCTCGGACCATGCAGGCCTGCCTACCTCAGCACAAAGCACAGTGGTACCCACGGCATCACAGCCTGCGAGTAAATCATGTGCTGTGAGGAAACTCTGCACAGCTTCTCGGAGTGGTTGAGGTGGGAGAGACCATCTGGAGCCCACCTTCCGCTCAGGCAGGGCCACCCACAGCAGCTTCCTAGGGCTGTGTCCAGATGGCTTTGAACATCTCCAAGGATGGAGACAGGCAGCCCCTGCCAGTGCTCGGGCGTCCTCGCAGCGAAAAAGTGTTTCCTGGTGTCGAGGAACCTCCGGTGTGTCAGCCAGCGCCCGTCACCTCCGCACCCACC
>NW_010267797.1:0-3815 GCF_000690775.1 Eurypyga helias
TGTGATAACCCTTTCAGTGAAGAAAGGCTCTGCCCCGGCTTGCTGGGGGTGACAGCCCCCCGGCAGCACTCCAGGACCCTCTGCCTTTGCTCCTCCTCGGCTGCCGGAGCTGAGCATCACTCCGCACCTCGGGGCTCGGGAGAGGGCGACCCATGGAGCCCTCACCCAGACCTGGATTTTCCAGTGCCCCACAGGTGCTCTGCAGCCTGCGAGGGGCAGGGAAGAGGCCAGGGAAACTGGATCCCTGGCAACCAGGAGCTGTCAGTGTTGGGTTGCAGCTGGCATTTCTTTCCCCGACAGACGTGTCGCATCACCTCACCCGCCGGGTGCCGGGGCCATGTGCCCCCCTCTCTCCTTGCCTCCAGTTCTGCCGGTCTCTACCCCCAAGCGAGCCTCGCCGCTGCCTGCAGAGATCCCCGGCCCGTTGACCTCGTGGAAAGCTGGATGTGGCCCCGACCCTTGACTAGGCGGTTGCTTTGCCTGGCAAAGGGATGAGAAGCCCGAGTGCGGGACCACTGGGTGCAGCTCGGCAGCCTGCGGTACCCGGGAGGTGGGATAGGAGATCCATGGACATCTCTGCCTTTCAGAGCTGTGAATTAAATCTGACTCCTGGCGGGAAATACTCCCTGGTGCTCGGTCAGCAGGGGCAAGGTGAAAGAGCTGAGGTGCTGGGTTCTGCCTCCTCTTTCGGGGACACAGCATGTCACTTGATTTCCAAAATCCTGCCAAATTTAAAAGCAAAAAGGTGACGACCTTGTTAGGGTGAGCAGCTGTCCCCGTGCTTGGGGCTGTCCAGCTTTGCAACCCGGCCGTCCTAGCCCGGCTTGTGAAAACACGCGCTGGTGCTGCGTGGGCTGTGAGGGGCCGGTGTCCGATTGCACGACCTGTGCCTTTCTGCCAGCTTGTGAAACGGGGAGCTCCTGAGGGCACCGCCTCCATCTGCAATGTAACTTTATGAAAATATTCTCCTTGTGGCCTCCTCTTCCTCTGCGTTTGATAGCTCCGCAGCGAACGGCTTCAGTGGGGGTGAGCCTCTGCTTTTTAATTAAGTCATACGTGCCTCAACCACAGGGTAGATCTCTCTTGTAAATCAAAATACCAAATCATCAGGCTTTTTTGCCTCTTATTCAAGGCAGCTCTCTAAAGATGGTACAGTTAAGAGGGAAAAAAATTGCAGGCTACACCTTCCCGTAAAAGCTGTTCAGCGTGTTGCAGTTCGTCAGGCCGGTGCAAACGCCCCGAAGGCAGAGGGAGCTGCGGGGTGCGAGGGATGCTGGAGCAGCAGTGCGTGGGGCTGAGCCTCAGAGCCGTGTACTGGGGCGCGTGCACAAAGCAGAAGGTAGCAGTATTTGATGGGAACGGCCTGGGAAATGGCAGTTTTTTGGAGGAGGTCATGTCTGCAGGCAGATGGAAGCAGGAGGGGAGCGTACGGGCAATGTGGATGGGCAGAAACCCCAAGCTCTGAGCGCCGAGACCTGTTGATGTTGCACCAGGACACTGTCACCGTGCCTTCTGTCAGCGTCCTGGTGGGCAAGAGCAAGTGTCGCACAGCCGTAACGGGGTGTCCTGCAGCATCCTTGTAGTCCTGTGACAAGCTGTCAGCCTCCCTGGAGCAGGGATGCCAGAGCAATGCCTGGCAGGGATCCAGGATTGACCAGTCCTGCAGACGGAGGCTCACTGCTTGCCCAGCAGCAACTGCCACGGATGCAGGGATGGCAAATTGCAAAGCAGATGCTTGAGGGGTTTTGTGACATTTCTTCTCCTCGGGTGCGTTTCTGTGGGCACAGGGCATGATGGCTGTGCAGTTTAGCCCTGCCCCGGCCATTTCTGCCTCGCTGTGATGAAGGTGTGGTTCAGCATGGAAATGGCCCTGCGTTTCTGGAGAGACAGCCCGTGCCACCCCACTTCTGGGTCATCTGCCATGCACCCAGAGCTGGGGACCCTCCTGGCACAGGGGGACAAACGGGGAGGTTGCCCCGTGGAGGCAGAAGAGCACCTACGGGCGTGAATAGATGTCATTACGGAGTAATGACAGGATCTTGCCCACAGTGGTGACAAACCTGTGCTTGGCCTCACTGTTCGTGCAGCATGGCTGCTGGGGTGTTACGCGCCGCAGCCTCCAGCTACCTCCATGGGAGACAGCGGAGGAGCAGCACAGCATCTTCTCAGTGCTGTGCTAGGGGCACGGTCCCTGTCCCCGTTCTGGTGGGGGAGCTGCGCCCGCCTTAGCCCCAGATGGTGAGGCTGAAAGACCCCCCGCCCCCCTCTCCCATTCACGGCAGAAAGACGGGCTTCCACCTTGGGATACCAACGGCACTGCTGACATTCAGCGGGAAGGAGCTTCCCGTGGGGTTTCTGGCTGCTTCCCGTTGTGGCTGGGCGCGGCATGGGGAGCCCTGCCGAGCTGCTCGGCGCTGGCGGGGGTGAGCTCAGCGTGATGGGCGGTGGGTCCCAACCCCTGGGCTCCCAGCCACTTTGGGGAGGCAGATAACTGGAAGTTTACACTCCTTTTGTCCATGTGCTGCTTGGCTGCTGCTACAGCCGGACACATGGGAGGGTTTTTGGGCGGCGCAGAGTTGCTCAGCAGCAGCTCCAGGGATTTGGCTCATCCTCTCCATCAGCTCTGGTCATCTTGGACTTGTCTGGTCTCTTGGTATTCCCTCCCGACTCTCCTTCCTTGGAGCATCTCCAGTCTACTCTCTGTTTCTCACATGCCTATCATCCTATAGCAATTAAGGTTAGAGAGGTAAAAGCTTTATCAACTACCTACTGAGAGGTGGGTGAGTCAGCTCCGTGCAGGACCACGTGGTGGTTCAAAAAGGTCATGACTTTTTTTGCACGGAGGTTTCTTCAAATTTAGAACATAAACAGCAGAACTGAAAAGAGCCAGGTGGGTATTTAACCTGCATTTAAAAAGCTGAAGAGGCTAGGCACAGAGGTAAACGCGCCGTCCTCCCGAGCGGAGGGACCTGCGTGGTCAGACGCGCGGCGCGGGGCTGATGGGTAAGACCTGCGTGATCCTGGGAGATGCGAGGATCTCCCAAGGGGTAGGAGGCTTCGCAGCCGCAGCTCGCTTCGCTCCACACAAAACGTCAGGTTTCAGAGTCACCCGGGGCGTCAGGAGGCAGAAGCACCTCGTCCCGCATCTCCTGCCTTTGCGCGGGTCCTGCAGCTCTGCCGGTTGTCACCCGGAGCCCGGCGTGGGTCACGGCGTGGGAGTGTAGCTGGGGATGCAGCCTGGGTGGGGAGATGGCCCCATGTCAGGAAGGTGATCCTTGAGAAGTAGGGTGACAGTTTTGCAGCCCGCCCGGTGTTCCCCGGGATTGAGGCTTTGTAACCCAGGTTTTAGGATTTTGTGATAAGCAGAGTTTCTTTGGTTTCTTTCTTCTTCCTTTTGCATTTTCAGGGCAAAGTGTGCAACTGAGATGCTCGAGCTTTAAACATAAATTGGAAATACATTTCAGAAATGCGTGTGCTTTGACTCAGGATTTTCAAGTAGCTCCATTGGGGGTGTTGCAGCGAGCCCAGCCTGTGATTTTTGTTTTTTTGATCGCCTTGGGGTTGGCAATAGTGCAGGTTTCTCAGGTCAAACAGGAAGGGATCTTGTTGGACAAGAAGAGCAGAAGGCAAAAGCAGGAGCCTGTCTCAGAAGTGCCAGCGTTTTCTGAATTGCAAAACCCCACCTGGGGTTGTTCATCTCGCTGGAACAGTTACCTGGTCGACTCGCCGTTTCAGGCGTGTGGCCCAGCATCCTTCCCTCGCTGGGGCTGGTGTCCTCCCCCGGCAGACCCGTCTCCCACCGGCGGGGGTGGCAG